>NC_136518.1:36622464-36829964 GCF_053919585.1 Euprymna scolopes | reverse complement strand
TGTTCATCTTCTGGAAAGAAAGTCGTTACAAAATATTAAATCTGGTTTGCTAGTCTTGGGGCATAATCTTCTTACATATCCATAAAAATATATTGAAGATTAAATCTTTTTTTAAGGAACATAGAGAAAATAAATAAGGGTTGAAACAAAAAAGGATATAAAACTTTGGTATCCAAATTAAATATTATTCCTTGAATAGAATGGACGATGTTATAAGATTCCAGAATGGTTGAAAACATTGCTCCGAGGACATGTGGCTACATCGGAAATTCGCCCGCATTTAAAGCCCGTAAGTATCTTAGTAAATCCATTCACTGGCATGTTGTTAAATGTTTATGAATGGTATAAATAGTGATATATACAAACTTCAAAGGAAACGCTAATAAAATTAATATAACCAGCTTATTATCATTGGGAACGCTATATTTGAATTTAAATTAAATAATGTATTTATAAAGGGAGATAACTGCCATTTCTGAAAAATGATACACAAATAGAAAACTAAAGAAACTTTTATTGTTCAAAGGGAGGTAACCACTAATTACTTATAAAATGTATTTTTACATAATGTTTTAAACATAGTAATGTTAATAAAATCAATAATAGTAATACCATTAACCTTTATGTAGTAAATAAAAAAAAAAAATAATAATAATAATAATAACAATAATTATAATATTTATAGAATTAATATTAATAAAAAAAACATATAAATTCCAAATGAAATAGATAATAAAATAAAATAGAAAATAATGGTAAAATATCAAGTAAAAGAAAAATAATAATAATAATAATAATAATAATAATAATAATAATAATAATAATAATAATAGTTATTAAGTTATAAATTATACATTTTTAAAATAGATTAGTAATAAGAAAATTTTATGATTTATGATGGCTTAAATTTGTCGAACCTAAATCAAAAAATTATAAGTTCCAAATAAAATATTATTCCTTGAATAGAATGGGACGTAATAAGATTCCACAATGGTTGAAAACATTCCTCTGAGGAAATGTGCCTACATCGGAAATTCATGGAGTAAGAAAGTTACTTTAAATGTTATATTCTTTGTTCAACGAACATATTTTTGTTTTGAAAATTATATTTTTCTGTATATATATATATATAGATAGATAGATAGATAGATAGATAGATAGATATGCAGCATCCTTTCTTTTAGCTATATTTTTGTACTGAATCGCACGGGTTTATAAGTTTTTTATGCTGATTGTTTTGTATCTAAAGAATCATATACTTAGAAAATTGAGGAGACACAAATTATAAATGTTCGATTTTTATATGTTGCAGAAGAAGAAAAATCTATGTGAGCCTCTGCTAACTTTAATTTTCTTTTCCTAATTATTTTGAAACGCGAATTTTGCAATATTAAATAAATTCTGATACATAGTGCATTTACTTACCATTCATCGACCAACAAATTAGGCAACTTAAAAATATATCCAAAATAGTACAAAATCAAAACCTACACCTAATACCTACATTAAACTATTTTATTAAAATAAAATGGACCTGAAGGATAGAGTAGATGAAAATGTATTAACAGATATATTAATATAAGCGTATAACCTGCAGACTACAATAAGAAAAAAAAACTAATCATTTACTTACAATAAATGTAAAACTTTGAATCCATTATTACAAATAACTACCACCATCGATTGCTTGGTTGGATAGGACACACCTGATATATAGATTTAAGACCAATGTATTTGTCCTCGACAGTGAAGGAAGCAAGTGAAGCATTCATAATCCCCCGTGAGTGCACAGTGAATAAGGCATAAAAAAGTTCAGTATTTGTCGTCCACCATTTAGCCCCAAAAGTCCACATGTGACGTCAAATCATGGGAAAATAAACAAAGGGTACAGTTTTAGGCTTTAATATATTCACATTTGAGTTCTGCACCATGCAAAAAAAGTAATGACTAAGTCCATCATCTTCCCTCCCACTACCATTTAACCTCAAAAGTCTCCAAAGGCCTTAACATATTTAAATCTGAGTCCAGCATCATGCTAAGCTGCTAATTAGACATGCACAGAAAATTTTGGACGAATATGTAAAATAGTCCCCAAAATGGAATGTTTTTTATTATCCCAAGAGTTTTCGCGAAGTATAGACAAACAAAATTATATAGAAATCAGTTCGTTACAACTTTTCAGGAAGGTTAATAAAAATCCAAGGCATCATTTTTTAATGACCACAAAATTGTCAATTTTAGTCATTTTAATCTGAAAGCCCTCCCTAGCGGGGCAACCGCCTTTTCCCCGAAAATCCGTTCTGTTACTTTTTTACTATTATCATGTTTATCATTTGTGGAAAATTTCAAAAAAATTCGAAGGCGTAGTTATTGAGAAAAGTGCGGACGGGCGAACGGACGAACAGACGAACGGACAAGGGTGAATTTACAGGTCCACTGTCCTTTTGTCGGGGGACAAAAAACATATACATAGGTTTAGATACTACGACATTATCGGGAAGATTTACTATCCATTTTCCTGAAGAGAGCAATATTGCTAAACACCTGATTAATCAACATCCCTGTCTCCGGCTCCAATTTAGAAAACGTTTAGTAGACAACATGTCAATACTCTAATTCACTACTAATAACCGTAGACTTGAAATATTAAAAACATTATTAATAAAAACTAAGAACAAATAACCAATAAACTCATTTTTACTGATAGTGATAACATTCTAATAGGTTTGTAAAGTAACAAAAATAAATTAACATAGAATATTACGTAATAAATTAGCAATGAAATATACACGTATACATATAAACATATACAAGTTGTTCAGAAGCAGTTCACTAATTTTTATTGATGATCGAGGCGAATTTCAAAGTATTTGAGCCTATAATAAATGTGGATACTATATTAGTCAGTTCTTTGCAGAAACAATAAAATTAATTAAGAAGATGGAAATGATTCACACCAGACATCGTATACACGTCTATTTTCTTAAACTATATATAAATATATAAATCTATCTATCTATCTATCTATCTCTCTCTCTCTCTCTCTCTATATATATATATATATATATATATATATATATATATTGCTAATCGAGGCAGAGATGTGTTGTGTTGCCGAGTTCTAGTCGTTCTACTGCTGTTAATCGTGACACCCTACACTGAAGATTCCCGAAAGGATGAAACACTAGTGTCTGTAGGTATTTAATTATTATAGTAAAAAAAAAAATAATTATGACAGCCCCTTTAAGAAATTCGTTTCTTATCGTTGAGCACTTTCAGTGTAATTAAAGTCGGTCAATTTAGCTCTTATGCATAGATCCTCTTATAACTATTGGATCACTGTCTGACTGACGTAAAGAACATTTAAAATTAAAATGTTTAAATTCAACGTTATTTCACGCGGTTAATAGTAGCCGAATGGATACGGTCTTTGCTAATCGAGCCAGAGATGTGTCGTGTTCCCGAGTTCGAATCGTTCGACTGGTGTTAATCAGGACACCCTTCACTGAAGATTCCGGAAAGGATGAAACACTAGTGTCTGTAGGTATTTAATTATTATAGTAAAAAATAATAATATATATATATATATATATATATATATATATATATGCATGTGTGTTTGATATGTGTAGATAATCAGACTTTAATAAAGGCATTGTGTGAAAGTAAACATATTTTCTATATTTCATCTTGGATATATTGCAACAATAATTTGATAATGATTTATCAAAAAGAGCCATGTTGTAAATAACACCACTATCGTAAACTTAGCTACATTTTCCCATATATAAAGTAGAACTAAATATGCATTTCTCTCCAACTATATATTCACTTAATCCTATCTCCATTCACGCAGCCAAACACTCAATTATTTCTACCCAACCCCAACGAGCCGAGATGGTTTCCTGAATACAAGCATCTCTTTGCGTTTGATCATCGAGCCGAAAAATTGAATAAACCAGACAGCGGTTCCTGAGCCAGAACAAACGGGGTCTATCATATAAAGATACCACTTCGCGCTCTATCAAATCAACTTCCAAAGCCGGTCACTCATTTTTGCTTTACCGGACCGGATGGCAATCAATAATGAATAGCTATTCGTCTCTTAAAGATACGCTCGGCTTCCGTCGTCACACAGCCTCGGCGTGCTGAGACAAGAAGTTGGTGAGTTAAATGAAAAGCGAAAGAGATGCACTGTAACCTCCACTTCCACCATTACCTACTCTAATGGCTGGAAAACAGAATCTTTACATCTTTTCAAAGTGCAATCGATTCAGGAAGAATCCGAATTATATGTGAGAACATTTTAAATTCTATTTGATATGCGAATAGAAATTCATCTCTATAGGACATCCTTTAACTTCCACCTTAGATACTGTGCAGTAAGTGACTGGTTCAATGGTTACCATCACGGATTATGGGGTTTTTAATGTTCAACTATGAATAAAGGTGAACTTCGAGTTTTCAATGTCACATGTACCTAGCTTCACTGATGTATATATTCGGAAATTCACAGTTATCATTTAACCACTAGTACTCGGTATAAAACAATGGTTTAAATTAATCTCGCAGTCGTTCAATACGATGAGCCAGAATTAGGATCAAATAGTTGAATAAGTCTTGAGTTCCCTTATCGACATCACAACAAAACGTATCTACCTGTAGTATAAAACATGAGAATATGAAAAAACACGCGTGTACACCAGTCGAATAATGTGTCCACATTACCAACTATACGGACGAATATATATATATATATATATATATATATATATATATATATATATATATATGTGTGTGTGTGTGTGTGTGTGTGTGGAAATCCACACTCATCCATTCATTAGTTTACGTGATTGTCATATATATATATATATATATATATATATATATATAAAAGACACTTGGTATGTATATGTGTGTGAGTTCCTTTCTTATAGGTTCCGAAACGTGTGTGCCTATATTTTGCAAAAAAAAAGGTAATTTATATGTCTAGCAGTGTTTTTAAATATGTATTTTCAGAAATTCAATTGATAATATCGAAAATCGAAAAAAAATCCGATCCTAAAAGTAGTCATTTTTTCTTATAGATGAACAAGAAAAAAATTACAGGGGGAATATTTTACGCTGCATCGGCTAAATAGATAATAACATCTTAGCAACAATTAAAAATAAAACAGAATTATAGACATCTGGACATATAGCTCAGTGGTAGAGCATTCAATTGCAGATTGAATGATCCCCTGTTGAAGTCCGGGGTTCCTAACAATTTTAATATATGTTTTTATGAATGAGTTCGGTTTAGAAACTGTACCATTTAAAATCTTGGCAAATCATTTCTTCGTTCGCATATTTTAAAACTAAACATTAATCAGAAGTGACTTTTCCATGGCAATCATCGTCAACTCCAATTATCAACTGACGTGATATTGTGAAAACACACAGGCGTATTTTGATGAACGACATTATCTATATTATTTTTTATTTTTTATTTTTTGTAATTTTTCCACCGTGCAAATTATTCATCGTTATATAAAATGTTAACTAGAGGATTGCTTCTAAAATAAGACACACGTAATCAGCATGAATTAAAATATTATGGTTGAACGTATTGTACGACTGGGCAACGCCTGGCTGCCACCTAGTATATATATATATATATATATATATATATATATATATATATATATATATAGTGCTAACAAAAAGAAAGTCCGCACTTGTAATTTTTTTTCAAAAACTGCAAATTTAAGCTAAATTTAATGTAACTGTTTAAACAACCTATGCCTCATTTGATTGGCCTTTTATTCCTCTATAATTTTACCTGTTCATATTTGACTTTTAATTGAAATATTCTAGTGTTCACGTCAATTTAAAAAATTACTTTAAATTGAGGGGGCAAAAAGAAAGTCCGCAACAACAAATTCGCTTAAAACCAGCTTAAATCATCGCCCCTAAATAAGTTTAAAATATCCACCAACAGGCAACAAAGCATCTCTAATCGGAATTGTTGTAGTTCCAGGTTACATAACGTAACATTAAGTCCATATGCCACAACTTTCTCAGGGCTCACCTTTTTGGTTGATCCAATCGAGAAAATCGGCTGCAGATAGAAATGTGATGAGAAAACGGTACGAAAGCCTTTGGAAAAGTACCAAAACACCGGCAGTGTTCGTGATGCCCCTAAATCCGGTCGTACTAGAGTTACTTCTAACAGGGAAGACAATGTTATCGAGATCAGCAGCCTAAGACACAGCTTTGAAACAGCACCCTAAATTCAACAACAGTGCAATCTCTTTCTACTGTCAAGAACAGATTAAAGGAATTTAATTTGCGAGGATGTGTTGCAAGACGCAAGCCAATGATTTCTGCATAAAACAGAAAGCGCCGTCTGGAATTCGTCAAATGCAATGAAGTTCATGAACCTTCATATTGATCAAATGTGCTTTTTAGCAACGAAATCAAGTTCAATAGGATAGGCAGTGATAGTAGACAGTACGTCCGTCGGAGGAAAGACGAAGAATTTAATCCTAGGTGCTCAATTTCAATGCTGCAAGGTGGTTCAGTTTTTGTGTGGGGCATTATTAGTACCAATGGTCCAGGGCCTATAGTTCGCTCGCAAGGTCGAATTAATTCGAGTATGTACATTAATATGTTGACTAAACATTTTCTATCTTACTTTGATCGAAATTTGGATGATAATCCCAGCTTCATGCAGGATAATGCCCCCATTCACACAGCTGGCAATGTCAAGAGGTTCCTGGAAGAGCATGATATTCCGTGTTTGGATTGGCCTGTACCATCTCCAGACCCCGATCATATCGAAAACGTATGGCATTACATCAAGCAACAGCTACGCAATGATAAAATTTCAAATTTGGAAGAACTTTGGACAAAAATTAAAGAAAAGTGGGATGCCCTTCCCCGGAGTATTGCTGCAATCTAATTGAAGAAATTCCCAAAAGATTGCAGGCTGTCAAATGGCAGAAGGGCTATGCTACTAAATATTAACTAGTTCATTGTGTTCATGTTGCATTTGTGTTGCATTAATGTCCTAAAGTTACATTTAAATAATAATTTTCAATTGTGCAGATTTACTTTTTGCCTCCTTAATTTGAAGTTATTTTTTTAAATTGACATGTACACTAGAATATTTCAATTAAAAGTCAAATATGAACAGGTAAAATTATAGAAGAATAAAAGGCCAATCAAAGGAGGTATAGTTTGGGTATTAACCCATGAAAATTAAAACAAATACACACAAATCGCTTTTTTGCAGATGTTTACTTGCGCACTGAAATATTTACGTTATTGTTTCGAAATTATTATTTTACATGGGAGGAGTGAGTGTGTTTTGCAACTATTCTTTATTTTTACTTGCTAACCAAAAAACAAACAATGTACTGTGATACAATACAGTTGCAAAAGAATAAATTGCGGAATTGTCTGGCAGTTAACCAAAATGGTTTTTTATAGGTGTGTGGGGGAGGGGAGTTGTTCCACGCGGAACAAAAAAGTTTTTCGCTTTAGAAGCGACAGTCAAAAATAGAATATTTCAGAAAATTCCTCTCAATGAAAAAGTATCTTTCATTAAGTCCAAGTAAAACAAAAAGGGAAAACAACATTTCTCTACCGTTAAAATAGTGCATAAAGTTAACAGCACAAAACTAAGAGAAAAATTTTTTTTACTTCATTTAAAAAAATGTTCAAATTTGCATACGACAGTTTACAATAGAATTGTTCTCATGGTGAAAATTGGGTCAACATCTTTCTCCTTTTTTCTCTCTCCTTTCAATAGGCAACCCAATTGATTTTTTAACATTATAAAAATGCGTTTCATACAGTTCTTTTCACTTTAAATATAGAGATAAAAGATTACTTACAATTGCGTCGATAACTTTGCTATGTGTTCGTTTCTGTTTTTTTTTTTTTGTTTCGTTTTTGTTTTTAGGCTTTTGTTTTTAGAAAGCAATTGCCAGCCGACTTCTTGGCTTGCAAATCCGAAGTTCCTCCGAAGTCAATTAGAATTTTGTTTTGTTTTGTTTTTTGTGGAGTTAACCCGTGTTAAAGCCGAATCCGTCGTCGCCAGTTGTTATGAGATTAAATGGTAATAAACGAAAGGAACACAGAAGTTTTAGGAACGAAACATGTATTCATATATATTACAGACAAAGTGAGTTGAGTAATACCATTCCTCAACGGTTGGGCGTATGCACCGACCTGCTTGGTCGCGTGCCAATTTCAGACTGACGGACACTGGTACTCCATACCGGAAGTGACGTTACCAGAAGAAGTGACGTCTTGAGATAGTCCGTTAATCCAATGGAGGGGCGCCTCCAACACTAACAACAATAACAAAAATAATAATTAATAGATAAACGAATACATAAACAAATACACTAGTATAAAAGAAAATATATTATGCAAACACCCCAAAAATTAAAAAAAAAACGATGCCCACCAAAAACAACGAAAGATTACGTAACTTAGAAGTCAAGTGAACCCTTGCCTGATAAACGCATACCCATTGGCTACGAGAAAAGAGCATGTAAATTTAAAAAAATCTGATTGGATAACTAGCAAGTCCTATATATATATATATATATATATATATATATATATGCATAATTATTTCCACAACCCAAAGAACGCCGCAGCCCACAAGAGCCACACCAGCCAATGAACTGGAAGTCTAAGACTCGAGTTTCGCCCTCATTTGGGCTCTTCAGTCAGACACGTCCGCACCCGGGATTTGAACCCCGAGCATCCTGCATGCGAAGCAATAACTCTACCAACTGAGCAAACGCCCCACACGCAAGAAATTCTATTATCTAACACAAATCAAGCAAACCGCGACGAAATCAAGACAAGGGGCGTGGTCATCCAACCATCTGAAGTGGGCTGCGGCGTTCTTTGGGCTGTGGAAATAATTATATATAGTTTCTCACATTCTGAAAATTATATATATATATATATATATATATATATGTATATATATATATGCTTTTGTATTTATATGTGTATATATATGTATGTATGTACGTGTATATATATATATATATATATATATATATATATATATATACATATACAAAAGCATATGGAAATATACAAAAAACAAGCAACATTGATTCCATGCAATGGCCTGATAAATCTTTAAGATAATGAAACGCGGAAAATTCTGTGTAGCTTAATTGCCATATATATCTTCACTCCAAATATATATATATATATATATATATATAGAGAGAGAGAGAGAGAGACAGAGAGAGAGAGAGAGAGATACAAAAACTGAATAGAAGAATTAAGACGACGCAAGAAAAGCAATTATGCGATTACAAAAGTCGATGTTTGATAAGCAAATAAGAATTTCATTGATTCGTTGTGTATATTTAGCCAATCGTAAACATAGTTTCATTTCGTTGCATTCAGAAAAAATATCTATACAATAGCGATGTCTGAAAAACTTTCCGGCTATTTTACCGATTAATTAAGAATTATAATTACAGCCAAACCCGAATCATTCTGTCACAAGATTGGGTTGGAATAGAATCATCTTAGTAGTTCATATTTAGACTTATATTTATAGATTCATGTGAAGGCAATGAAATAAATTATATTTACAAAGAGAATAAGAACCATTTCTCGTATTCTGTGTAGATTCATTGTTTAATATTAGACGAAGATTATATCGCATGTAGTTTTTACGAGTGTTGTTTCAGTTTGCTAATATTGAATCAGTTTGAGGCAAATGTATTTGCCCATTAAAAATTCATCTTGAAAACAGAAAGTCTGTGTTTTCGAAATTGTTTATTACAGTAACAGCTTTTTCTCTCTATCACTTTTTCCAACTGTCAACGCGCTTACAAATGTATAGCTTGTAAAATTCGTTTTTTAGTTGTAAAATATGAATCTGACTCATGTTCAATCTTCTCTCATTATGTTAAGGCAAACTAAATGTTTTGTAAGCCTCGAAACTAATGATGGGCCCAATGAGTTAGGTCAGAATATGCAGGATTCGGCATAATTTCTCAACTCCTATTTGATCGTTTGTAAGGAGACTTGTGCGAAAACGAGCATTATCATGATGGAAGCTAACTCCTATTTTGTTGACTAAGGAAAGTCGGTTTCGGGTCAACATGAGTGAGAATATTGCATAAAAATATTAATGATGAATTAATAATCTTAAAGAAATGGTTATAAGTAAACCATGGTTATATGGTTACGTGACAAAATATGCATAAATAAATTACAATGTTTTAAAATGCCTCCTCTGCAAGCCGGCAAAAATCTTTGCATTGATCCGGTAGTTGAAGAAGTTGAAAGCATTACATAAAATTGAAAAGCATGACATAAAATTTAAAGCAAGTGTCATATATAGAATAGGGGGTATGCATGTAAACAGGCTGATAAAACACATTTTGTGGCGCAGTCAATATTTTCAGCGTGAAGTCGGTCTTATCTGTGGTATAAAATTCTTCATTGAAAAACAGCGTTTTGATACATAAAAACCTGTAAGAAGATCCGAAGAGAGTAGAAGGCACGATGGTATGGTCAGATAAAATGGGAAAATGGGAAAAATCAACTTCAGATATATCGCAGTGCTACTTAGACGCAATAATCTTCTATGAAATAAAGCCCAGTTTTATAGACACATTCTCAGTAGGAAGATTGGAAACAAGGTATTTGTTTAGGTTACATTTAAATTTATGTAAACTGTGTCCATCGCTTTATTGCAGATTACAAAATAATCAATATTTCAGTAAATATAAGTTATAAAAAGCTGAAAATTACACCATCCAAGGACTGTATCAAGGTGAGATAAATCTTAAAATTTCATCAAAATTCATGTTATATTTAAAAAGTTATGTTATTTTTTTAATATTCAAGGAATTTTCACCGTCCATCGCTTTATTGCAAGTCTTCTAAGATAATGTTTTAGCTCAATAAAACAATACCAAAGCATCATAAATTTATATTGAACACATTTTCTGGGGAAAATTAACATAAACAAAGGCACATCCCGAGGGCTAAGTGTCAAACAAACGAATTATTTGTCCACATATCCCCCATGTTTTGAAATTAAATTAAACAACCTTTTGTCCACCGAGGAGGTCAATTGTTTGATCTGAGATGGAGTAATGGTTCTGGCAACGTCGACTATTTTGTTCCAAAGGGCATCCTTCGAAGAAAACTACTCTCCTCCCTCATAAAACCCTCGTTTCAATATTGACCATAGGTGTTCGATGGGGTAAAGGTCCGGAGAACACGGTGGCCAGGACATGAGGGTTTCTCCAACAAAGCCCTGAGATCCAAGGAAGGATGTAGTTGCCCTAGCAGCATGAGATGGGGCATTGTCATGCATAAAAATAATCTTAAAACGACGTGACAAGGGAAGATCATCTGGCCATGGTAACAAATTCTCATTTAGAAAGGCAGTGTAGGCATTGCTGGTGAGCTTGACACCTTCTGGCACTCGGAATGGTCCACATAGCTTATCCCCAATAATTCCCGCCCAAAACATTATGCATCCACCTCCCTGTTGGCGACGAAATCTATAAGGCGTTGGAGTTCCATTTGGATTCCAAACTTTGGCCCATCCGTCCGGTCCATCAAGGGTAGCACGAGCCTCATCTGTAAACAGAACATTTTGGCAATCCATTTTCATATATTTTTGTGCCAAAGCCAATCGTTTTTCTTTGTGGATTTGGCTCAATGGAGGCCTTGGAATAGGATTGATGTTCCTTGCCATTTCATTCAGTACATTGCATCGGGCTAGTCTGAACCTTGGTATGACTCCAACCCTCGCAAAAATTGTTGCACTGGTGCTGTTTGGGTTGCGCACAATCTCCCTACGAATTTTTCGAAGATCCCGATCAGAAAGGTTCCTCCTTGTGCCCTTATCTTTCCTGGGCTTGATGTTGGAGTTCTTGACGAATGTAGCTAAAGTTCGGGGATCCCTTTTTAGTTCTGTGGCTAAATTTATGATCGAGAGTCCTTCTGCTAGTCCTGCAATAATCCTCTGCTTTTCGGTAGCTGTTAAACGTCCTTTTTTTGGCATTTTATGAGACCTGCAATAAAGCGATGGACGGTGAAAATTCCTTGAATATTAAAAAAATAACATCTTTTTAAATATGACATGAATTTTTATGAAATTTTAAGATTTATCTCACCTTAATACAGTCCTTGGATGGTGTAATTTTCAGCTTTTTATAACTTATATTTACTGAAATATTGATTATTTTGTAATCTGCAATAAAGCGATGGACACAGTTTATATGCATATAGTCTGTGAAGAATGAAAAGTGAGGGAATCACAAAATAAAACATCTCTTAGAATATAAAGTCTTCCGGGAATCTGCCGACCTCTACTTTAAAGAAGTGAGTTTTACTCCTCGTATGGCTGATCGTCTTTTTATGTTAAGCAAGCGTAGTTATTTCGTCGAAACATATTCAGTTAAATTACTTGTAAAACATGCATTGACATGCAACATTGCAGCGAGGAAACAGGGCCCGAAGCTTGCTAATCAATACGGGATCTTTTAGTTTAGATTTTATTTTTTTGCGCGCTGTTAAAGAGGAAAAAGCAATACTCAATATCTTGAGCTATTTATTTGAAGCTGTCGTATCTAAAACATTAAAGCATGAAACGACAGTTTCGGACAAAATAAATATTTTAGTAAATGGAATAAGTGGATAAGTAGTAAGTATAATCAAGACATATCGTAAAAAAATCGGGTGATCAGTCATCTCTTTCTCAATAGAGACCATCAGTTTCCTGTGCGTAATGAGTAAGTTGCTGGAATCTGTGTTAAATAGAGAAGTACTGAACCACCTCAGCAAAAACAACTTCCTCAGTGATATGCCATATGGTTTCCGTACTACTAGCAGATATGCTAACAGTTATATCTCATAGGATTAGCGAATCTCTCGCCGGAGGTTTCCTTTCTAGAGCATTGCCTATTGGCATATCAAAGGCCTACGGTATAGCTGGAAATGTATTTTCAATTATTAAATAATTTCTCTCTTATAGGTTCATAAGAGTAGTGGTTGATGAACAGAAATAAGAAGCTCACAGTTTTAATTCTGGAGTTCTTCAGTGGTTCATCCTCGGCCCAACTCTCTTCCTGATCTACATGAATAATCTCCCAAATTACATCCTAAGATCATTCGTAGACATTTATGCTGACGACACTACCATCTATAGCAACACTTCAAAGGCCGTAAATGATCAAGTTCTCGCTGATTCTCTCTCCTCTGATCTTGACCACGCGGTGCAATGTGGATAGAGGTGGCTGGTTAATTTTAATGCATCTAAAACCAAGTTTCTATTTTTTCATCATCAATCCTTTGATCTCTGTCTGGCATCAATTGACATGAATGGTTGTCGTTTTGGAGAGGCTTCATGTTTTTACAAGATTCTGTGTCTAACATTTACTCCTGATCTAAGATAAAACAGGTACATCAAATTCGTTGCCAAGGCTGCTGGAAAAAAATAGTGTGATCGTTCTCCTGATACAACTCTCTACCTGCATAAGAACAAAGTACGTCCATGGAATTGAGTACTTTTGTCACATTTGGGCAGGAGCTGCTAGAAAAGACTTATCCTACTTTGACAGAGTTCAAATTAAACTTTATAGCCTAGAACGGGATTCCTTTTTCCCCATGCAACCTCTTTCCCACAGAAGAGACGCTACGAGTCTGGCTCTGCTTTATCGTTATTTTCATGCCAAGATATCGTCTGAGCTCCAATCTACGGTCTCCCATGGTCTGACTCCACAAAAACAACACCCGTCTAGTTGAAACTACTATCAATAAATTTCCCCCCTCTTTATCTGTGCCAAAACCAAAACGTAGATTTCGTGAACAAATCTTCTTTCTTAGAACTGCACGCTTGTGAAAATCTGTTCTGTTTTCCTGCTTTCCAACTGACTACAATGTAGGCGTCCCCAAGTCAACGTGAACATGTTCTTGATGAAGCATCCCCTTAACTAATCCAATTTATCAAATGTCCACTACTAAGGATTACTACTATATTTTCCCATTGGCTACTGTACTCTTATTAACCTTTATCCTCGAGTGGCATCCGGGCCTTGGTAAGTGGTGACTCATTTGTAAAAGAATTATCTAAAGCCAAACTCTATTTCGGCCGTTAATCCGATCTTAATCTGTGGTAAAATATGTTAATGGAGAAATTCATATTCATAGTTGAAGAAAACGCTGATGAAAGGGTAAAAAGTGCAATGTTAAGTTCTACTAAAAATGTTAGTGACAGAGTAAGCATAATGAGTCTAACGAAGCCTTAAAAAAGTAAGAGATAAGTACAATAATATTACTTTGAATTATATGATTTACTATTCAAATCTTGTGTGTTTCTCTATAACGTTCCGGCAAATATAAGCACCGGCCTTCTTCAGGTGTATCTTTTCGAACTCGGGAATATATTTTTATCGAAATCAGGAAAATGTAATGAATTTCAGACGAAAACTTTTATTAAATACCCGGGAATATCTTTCTCTCAATCTATCAGCCATGATCGAGTAGAAGTCTTAAGTAATCCGTAATTATATTCAAAGTTTCATTCGCATTAAGGATTAAACTTTAATACCGAAAAGTTGTCAATTAAAACTGAGTGTTACTTATGTATATTGCAGCACAAAGCCGTTCTTAGAATCCTAGTATTAATGTTAAGCCCCTCAGACCTATTCTTGTTTTAAATTAACAATAAATGTATCTCAAAAACAATCTGAAAGTATAATACGAGGGTCGTTCTAAAAGTAAAGATTCGTATTTCTCAACTCATAAAGCTAAAGAGCTAAAAAGACCGGAGTAATACAATAAACATGAGCGACTTTTTGTAACCCATAATTTGTTTTCCTACATAGTCACTATCATTCTCAATGTCCGTTTGCCAGCAATGAACGATAGCTCTGCATAGGCGCCCGGGGCGCGCGTTGTAATAAACGGGTCGTTCCAAAGTGAAGTATGTTATGTTAACACAAAAGGTTGAAGAGCTACGAAGACGTGACTTGTATCATAAAAACGAGCGAATTTTTATGCTCCAGAATTTATTTTTCTATATAATCACCACTATTTTCAATAATTTTTTTTTGCCAAGAATTCAATGAGGCATTTCTGCTTCAGACACACGTTCATGACAGCGATAGCTTTCTTAGAGTCTCACATTCTTAATATCTTTAACCGTGTGATGAAACTTTCAGATCATGAATGGCAAAGTTTAGTCATCATGACAATGCAATTTGCAATCTCCTATGATCTATTCGGGTTGAATTAAAATATGCAGCATTACTTTAAGGAAAAAGTCGCCTGTAGTGTATAAGTATATACACGTATGTGTTCAAGACTCGTTTGGTTATCAGAAAATATCACTATATATATTACTTTATTTTATTCCGACATTCTTATATGGTAACATATTTTAAAATATTATCCTTTCATCACTAAAAATAATAAGTCTCATTATTTATATATTCTTCTTCTTCTTCTTCTTCTTCTTCTTCTTCTCCCTCTCTATTCTCTATGTCTCGTTCTCTCTCTCTCTCTCTCTCTCTCTCTCTCTCTCTCTCTCTCTCTCTCTCTCCTTAACCATTATTATTGTTGGTATTATTACTTACAAGATGATTTCAACGTATTTCGATGGGTTTCATACCTGGTTTACCACAAATGATTACACAGAAAACTGGATGAGTCTCGAGGTGGGAATTTCAATGGGATGTACAGTATTACGTATATGTTTTGTTTAAGCAATGCAAGTTACTCTCACAGTAGCAGAAAGCAATGCACTTCCTACTACATAAGGTGAAAAATATGAAATGAAACCATTAAAGGCTTTCATGGACGATACCACGATCCTCACCTCAAAAGAAGCTGTAACCCGAAAGTTACGCAGTATTATGGATGAAATGATTGTTTGGTCCAGAATGACTTTCAAGCCTAAGAAGTCCAGCAGTCTTTCCATCAGAAAGGGAAAAGCGCATCAAGATATTTGCTTTGCAGTACGTGGTCAGAAAATCCCTACTGTGTCAGAGGAATCGATAACATCTTGAGAAAGTGGTACGATAACACCTTGAAATATTTCAAATAGGTTAAAGTGACAATCGAAAACGTTGATGAGAGTTTAAAAACGATCGAGCGCTTTCACTGCAAAGTAAATACAAGGTATGCTGTCTCAACACGTGATTATTTCAATTCTGTTATAGCCTTTTCTCGTATATGAAATAGCTATGAGCACAGTCGAGGCAATAGAAGTAAAAATCAGTAGATATATGATAAAATGGCTGGGTTTGCCTTCAGGATTATCAAAAGTATCACTATGTAGAAAACATTCTAAACTAAAATTACCTCTCAAGTCTATTGTAGAGGAGTTCAAAGCTGGAAAATCAGATTCCACAATTGGACAATTCCAATGACACAGTTGTAAAGACAGTACAACCCTCCCTTAAAACATGGAGAAAATGGAAATCTATGTTATAAATGAGGTGAAAGAAACACCAGCATTATAAGAAGACATTGGGCTCACTCAGACAGGAAAATCTAGCCTGGGAATGATCAGCACTCAAAGATGGTCTACAGCTACAACCAAAGAGCGCCGAGATCTGATGATTCAGGAAATAAGAATCAAGGAAAACCACAAATGGCTCGTAAAAGGTGTTCAACAGTTACATCAGTGACAATGGACAAACTGGGAAGAAGCTATAACAAGAACCATTACGTGGAATGACATTTGGCATATGTCGCCGCTTAGGTAGAGTTTCATAATACGCTGAACTTACGACGTACATCCGTCAATGACTAACCTTGCCAAATGAAAGAAGGAAGATTATTCAACTTGTTCTGTATGCAAAGAAAAACCAGACTATGGATCATGTTCTTAGTTCCTGCAGAGTGGCTCTTGCTAATAGCCTACATACGTGGCGGCACAATAGGGTACTGGATTAACTGACCACAATAATAAGTAACTACATGAAGCCCGAAGCAGCTAACATAAGCCACAAGTATTTTGCTGAGGAAGGAAAAATGTAGATCGGATCAAAACGTATAACTGGCCCACTATTAGTACACAGCCAAAATATTCCTAGAATTGATGATAATTGGATAGTCGTCGAAGATCTTCCTGGCTGGCAACGTAATTACCCAAAATTATGAAAGAAAAGGGGAAACGGCAATACATTATTCTCTCGTCAAGAACAAGTAAAAGGCTCATCTTAATTGTATTGAGAGTACCTTATGAGAGCCAGGAAGTAAACAACACCACTACAAGATAGATAACTATGAAGACCTAAAAGAGAGCTGACACGTAAAAACTCCTTCAAGCTATTAGGATTTGGGCAAGAGGTTCCCTAGCAGGTTCTTTATTTCAACTTTTAAGACAGCTTGGAATGAAAAGTATCGTAGCTAGTAACGCATCGTAGAGATTACTGAACAATGCGACATGTGACTCTGGGTAAAAGGAAATACCGCATGATATGGTAGCGAGTGTCAACGGTACAGTTAGCTCTGTGATCAAACTTATTTATTCACTTTATGATTTTATTTATTTATGTACTTTGTTTAATTTATTTTTACTTGTTTTTTATTTATTTATTTTAAATTTTTTGTCTTTTCTATTTTTACTTTCATTGTTTCTATTCTTTTCAATATGAACGTGTATTAACAAATATATTAGACGTAGCATTTTAACATGTAAACGTTACGCGCGAAAAGTCGTCGCTCGTAACAGAAACAGTAAATTATTAAACTATTTTATTGTATTGAGCAGTTCATTCAAATGTGATTCAGAAAATAAAGCTTCGAATCAGCGAAGTTGACCAATACGGGAACAAGCCATAACAAGGAAAAGGCTAATATTGATTGGATTTACATCACCTTCTAAGAGCCAGGTAGAAAAACAACATCAATACAAATAGATAAACATGAAGATCTAAAAAAAAGGGCTGATCTTTGAAGATTATCTTATAATCCTTCGAGCTGTTGAGATTGGAGCAAGAGGTTTTCTTGCAGGTCCCCTATATAAACTTGTAAACCAGCTTGGAATTAAAGGCCGAAAAGGAGTCGCAGCTAGTAAACGCCTCATAGATATAACTGAACAATGCGCAATGTGGTTCTAGGCGAAAAGGAAAACCACATTCTATGGTAGCAAGTATAGTTACTTCTGTGCAGATATTTATTAGTTTATTTAATGATTTTATGAATTTATTTTCGTATATATTTTTTAATGTCAAACATATATGTCAGACGCAAATTATCTGAATTGCATTTATTCAAATGCAATTCAGATACTTTAGCCTCATAACAGTGAGGGGTGGTGATACGCTAACAAGCTGTAGAGAGGAAAGCCCCGAAACGGAGCGCATTCTTTCCTGACGACCCGATAATATCTGGAAGACGCTATGAACTACACTAAAAAATATGATTATATACAAGTCTACGAGGGAATAAACTAATGAATGAAAAACTATAAACACCATTCTATACATGTCTACAAAAAAGAACACAGAAGAGGAAAGGCCTGATACAGCGCGTTTTCTTTCTCGACAACAAACATTTACTGTAAGCCGAAATGGATTACTTCAAAACGGAAAAAAGGCTGGTAAACATCATTATATACAAGCCTCTAAGGTAAGATGTCTTTTTTTCAAAACGCAATACCTTCTGTTGTTCGTTTGCTTCATGAGGAGTTTCTGCTACTCTTCTGGTAGAATTTTTTTTTATCCTATTTTGTTGTGATTAAATAAAAATAATTTTGTTTCTATTTACTATTGTTAGTTAAAATTAATAAATTTATATTTCATTTTCATGTGTTTCTGGTGTGGACAGCGCACTATGTAAATAAGATTATCATACTGAATATTAAAGGGTTTTTTTTAATGTTCACAAAGATATAAAAGAAATATTAAAACCTGGTTGAATCAACATTAAAAGAAAGATCACTTGGAATGAAGTTATCATTTGTGGAGTTAATTATAACTTCCAACTAATTAGAATCATTAAGAATTAATTTTTGTACAAACATAACTGTATATAAAAATTAATGTATGTTTACACGTTTATTTTATATTATTAAACCATATTGGGAAAAGTCCTAGAAGAATAAAAGTTATATATATATATATATATATATATATATATATATATATATATATATATATATGGGGGGTGTAAATGTATAAGTTTTCATCGATTATTTAATCTATCAACGTGTGTATGTCTATAAATATATTTGTCTGTTTTTATGTATCCATGTTCGTCGCTTGAAATGGAATCACACATAAGCGTACGTCAACCCCGAGCAGTCAACCTTGCTGTTCAATTCTATAGGTTAACAAATACCTATCACCAACAAGAAAGAACATATCCACCAAAAAACCCTGGGGAACAATCTTCGTAAACTCTATGCAGAAGTTTGACTTGCTTGTCAAACTAAAAGAAAAATACATTATTATTAGTAAAGCTAATGGAACCCACTCGTCAAACTCATCATGTCCGTTATGCCTATCAGAAAAACTTGAGATGAGAAGGTTTAAGGACAGGGACAAATTATTATATATTAAACAAGAAACCGCTATATCATACAAGCATTTCAAAATACATGCGCTTAAAGAACTCTAAGAAATTATAAACATCTGACCTGATACAATTAACAACTTTGACGATAAAAAATTCCACCCTATTTCTCCTTCCAAAAAAGGATAGGTAAGGTCATGATTATAAGTCTATCCAAATTATAATTAGATAAGTCTGTTAATATTCTATTTTCTCAGAGAATACAATATTAATAATCCGAAAATATACTTATTTGAATATACGTAAACGAAACGATTTATCCAGAAATTAGGCGAAATACTAAATAATATATATGTATATATTATATTATGAAATGAATAAGGTAAATATAAATAATATGAAAAACATTTGTATTCTTTGTATATAGCCTCCATGTTCAGTTTTTGTCGTTATATATATATATATATATATATATATATATAAACATATATATATATATATATAAACATTGGGGTAGTAGTAACCTGATTTAAAGATGGACGTATTGACTTCAATGGACATGCAGTACTAGTTTCATGTAGATAATGTGTACAATCTACGAAAATAGCAATTGTGTAAATTTCTATTCCTGTATATGGGTATAGGGTATATAAGAAGTTACACATAAAATACGTTTACATTTATATTTATATATGTTTGTGTATATGTGTGTATATGTACTGTATATATGCCTATGCGGACTATTGAAATGTGTTATCTCATATTAGTATATTCATTGGATGGGGTTACCGTACTGTCGAAGTTAGATACACTTTATTATTTAATAGTAACTAGCTCCTTATAAATTTTTACCATTAATTAATATAAAGTTTATTTCATAATAAATTAACTATAGAAAAATAAATATAACTAAAAAGGAAAGATAGTATCACAGGGCTACAGAGGCACACAACCGTGGTTATGTGATGCGTATATGTATGTGTGTATACAGTTGTATGTACGCATGTATGTATGTATGTATGTATGTATGTATGTATATGGCTGAATGTTTATATGTGTACTTGCGCTGTTATATATATATATATATATATATATATATATACTGAAAGGTAATATGATTATGTGTTATATGTTTGGAGGTTGTTTTATATATTTTTAAATTTATAATTGATAGTTTATTAATATTGGTATAATCGTAGTAATATATTTCGTGTATATGCATGAAAATATGCCATCTTTTTGGTTACTTTATTCGTACTGTAAATATTTCTTCGCATGCTTACATACTGGGTCATAATGTTCCTATTTACAATGCCTCCCCACGGGACCGAGTTAGACACCAGGGTCGTTTTTTAATGTGGAGCAAAGGAACAAAAATTTAAAAAATGCCTCGGTCGTGAAGGATTTCTCCTCCACTGACAGAGAACAAGAAATTTAAATGCAGCATATGAGGAACAGATAATACACTTTGATCTTGTCTCGAAGGCAGTACTGAGTCATAATGTTAGGAATGCGCGTATATTTTTATACTAACTATTGACTAATCACAGTTATGTCTGTATCTATGTCGACAATAATTATTTATATGTATGTATATATATATATATATATATATATATATATATATATATATACATATATGTATGGTGTCTTGTATGCAAGTGCCCCACGTGTAGATGGGACTTTATGTGAGAGTATGTGTTTTTCTACTGTATATGTAATAACTTAGTCATAATTTCATGCTAAATGACTTAATTATCAAAAAAATGAAATCAAAGCTTTGCTTCTGTTTTGGGTCCAATAGGTTTTCCGTGTATATATGTGTATGTGTGAGCATTATGTATGTATGTGTATATATATGTGTGTGTGTGTGTGTGTGTATTTATGGATACTTATATATGTACGTGTATGTATATGTGTATATATGTGTGTGTATATGGATATGTAGGTGTATGTATGTGTATGAGTGTATATCTTGTATGGATATGTATTTACATTTAGCGTAAGTATATAGATGTGTATATGTAGATGTATATGTATGTATATATATTTGTGTGTATATGTACGCATGTGTATGCGTGTGTATATGTGTTTGAATGTATATGCTGTATTGTTACATTTTATATTTTGTATTCTTATATTTTTTTTATATTTGTATATGTATGTGTATGTTTAGGTTTGTAGTATCTTGCGTGAACAGTCGCCAGAGATGTCGGAAATTTTCTGTTTCTATGTCTATCGTTGTGGTCATATGTAACTCGTAAGGGTGCTGGAAGTAAATGTTTTATCTTGGCTTACGTTATCCGCCTTATAGTCAGGGACAAATTATTATATATTTAACCACTAAGGAGGCTGTCCTATCAGTATGTGTAAAGTACTGGAGCTGCTGTATTGGCATTTGGTGAATGGATTCTGGACCATGCAGTAGCTCCTGGTAGGGCTTCTCGATGTCTTTTTACTGGTTAATTGTTACGGTTTTACCTTATCAAGTGCTACAAAAATATATTTATTTGTTTCTTTTTCTCTCTTACTTTCCCTCTCTACCCTGTTCTAAGCAAGTCTGTCCAAAATTCCAAAAACACATCATGAAAAGTTTACAGAAAAACAAGCGATTAAACCCAGATCTTCAACTTCCAACGTAGATTCCTACTACCATGTCTCGTTCTCCAACATTAGGAGTCTACGTTCCAACCTTCCAGAGGTTGAAACCCAATTACAGTAGACTAAATCAGACCTATTATTCCTAAACGAAACTGGCATTCGAGCGACTATTTCCCTATAAGAGTTTAGAATTAATGGGCATGGAATATTTGCCTACACTAAATATGGCTTTCTATGTGGTAATGACATCTCCAGAGAAGATCCTAGATTATCTTAGATGTTCTTCCGGGTTGCACTTGCTCACACGACTGCGTTTATATTTGCCCTCTACCGCCCCCACAACAGTGGAGTTACTATTTTTAAAAGCTTGTCTTAGAAAATTGACCACATCATATCTGCTCATCCTTCTGCGTACATTCACGTCTGTGGAGACTTCAATGTTCACAACGTGGAAGGTTACCCCACTCAAGACAGATGATAAGAGGAGTTTCTGTTACGATTTCTCCATTGTTATAACCTCACTCAGATTATTCGCGAACCCATCCATGTGCGCGATACTAAAGGTCAGTATGCAAGTCTCTTCGATCTTTTCCTAACAACTTGCTCTTAACTATGTTCATCTTCTGTTCTGTCTCCATTGAAATCTTCCGACAACTCTACTGTATCAGTTAAGATAAAAACAAAATGTAATAAATCCTCTGACGTACCTCTCCATCGTGCAGTATATTGATACTCTATGGCTAACTGGGATAGCTTCCGTTCATTTATATTTGATCTACCTCTTCATTCCATGTTTTAAAAGGATGTGTCCTCTATAGCATCAAACCTGACGGAATGGTCAATTGTAGGTATAGACTGTTTATTCCCTAGAATAAAAATCGTGCAAAAATCTAACAGCTAGCTGTGGTTCACTCGGGAATGTGCTTCTGACAGTGCACACAGAAATCACTTTTTCCATTGCTTCCATCGTAAGTTTACTGAGATTAAATCCGCTTTCAGAACTGTCAGTAACCACTGTAAAAGAGGAATAACGGACGCAAGAGAGTTGTATGATCAGTCCGTCAAGTCCAAAGTGACTGAGCAGCAATTTGGTTTCCATCAGTTTTGGCAAATAGCAAACAAGATTCTGAACAGAAGCGTCTGCTCTATCTCAACTATCATCAATGGACCTGAGGTAATCTCATCAACACCAGAAGAAAAGCCAAACTCTTTGCCAAGAACTTTGCAGCTAATTCTACGCTTTGTTACCAAGGTAGCCAACCTCCAGTATTTCCTCCTGTATCAGAAAATACTCTATGCGACATACAAATATCTGTGCGTGATGTTGCCAAACTAATTAAAACCCTTGATTAAAGTAAAGCAACTGGCCCTGACGGAATTCCTATTATAATGCTAAAAAGCTTCAACAAGAACTAGCTCCCATACTTAAAAAGCTGTTTCGGCGTTGTCTTAAGGAGAATGACTTCCCAACACCCTGGAAAACCTCGTCAGTATGTCCTTTATTTTAAAAAAATCAGGTCATCTCCCTCTCAGAACAAACCTACAAGTCTCCAGTGCGTCGTGAGTAAAGTACATGTATATGTGTTAAATAGAGAAGTAGTCAAACACCTCAGCAAAAAAAAAAACCTTCTTAGTGACATGCAATATGGTTTCCGTTCTGCTAGATATACAACAGATGTGCTTACGGTTATATCTCATAGGATTATCGAATCTCTCAATATAGGCTTCTATTCTAGGGCAGTTGCTCTTGGCATATCAAAGGCCTTTGATAGGATATGACATAAATGTCTACTTCACAAGATCTACAGCTATGGTATAGATGGAAATGTCTTTTCAATTATTTAATCATTTCTATCTAATAGGCTCATAAGAGTAGTGGTTGGTGGGCAAAAATCAGAAGCTTATAGTATTAATGTTGGAGTCATCCTAGGTCCAACTCTCTTCCTGATCTATATTAAATATCTTCGAAATGACATCCTTATATCATTCGTAGACATTAATGCTGACGACACTACCATCTATGGCAACACATCGAAGGCCGTAAACGAATAGTTTTTTCCCATAAAACAAAAATAAAAACCTAAAGTAACACACGATATGAGTGTTTTTGTGATCATATGGCCATGGATTTTATAACAAAATTTCTGGGATTTCTTATGAGGATACGTAAGAAGACTGCCAATGTTAACACATCTATATTAATTGTTGCATGTAAATGAAACAGATCTGCAAAAATGTACCGAAGATGATCTATGCTAAAAGAATGAAAGTTAAGATAATAAAACCTTAGAATATAAATTTGTATATGTTGACTTATTCTTATATTTTACAATCATTAAACTAAGTTATATATAATCGCGAAAGCGCATGTTTAGAAACACACACACACACACACACACACATATATATATATATATATATATATATATATATATATATATATATATATATATATATATAAACTCTGTGTATCGTTTTAATGCAGGTCAATATTTTTTTTTTATTTTGAATTGTTTTGAAACGCAAAGAAGTGAAATTTGGTACAAAATTTTGCTAAATTCTACCCTCTGATGAGAAGAAAAGTATTTGTTCGAAACTCCATGGATTAGGGACTGTCCGCTTATTTAGTGTTTCCTTTTCAAATTAAATATGTTTTTAACTCTTTCAAAGTGTTTTAACATGTTTTTTTAACTACTTGTTCTTATATATATATATATATATATATATTCCATACGAAGCATATTAGTGCTGGCAAGTTTCTTTTCCTCTACAAAGATTTTCCGGTTATGTTTTTACGGAATTTGAAATTCTCTCTTAATATAGTTGTCTAACTGTATATTATATATATATATATATATATATATATATATTAATTCAGCAAAATATTCTAACCAGATTTTACCCTTGTAATTATTTATGTAGTTTATTATTGATCCTATCATTCTTTTCCACTATCGTAATTTACAAGGTTTGATGTCTTTATACTGATCATTTTTTTACTTTACTGTTTATTTGCTTTGAAGAGAAAAATATAAACCTCGAAACTCCATGAGTTAAATAAAAAATTTTATTATGTGCCCTGTTACTTAATATTTGATGATGAAATAAATAATATAACTTTTATGCGTTTTCATTTAATTTTATTTACTTATATACACGCATGGACACGCACACACACCTCTACACACGGACACACGCATATAAACACACACACACGCACACACACACTCACACATATATATATATATATATATATAAATTAATATAAAATTTATAAATTAATGTCAACTACAAATTTATGTACATTTCCTGAAAAATTACTTCAATTTACAGAAGAGCTGTTTATCTTTATCTATTAAATAGCGATACATTCCATCACAAACAGCTAAAAAGGTAAAAAGTTAGTAAGTCGACAAATATATCGCATTTGATCATCGAGAGTTAAAATTTTCTCGTATCTACCTTGATCAACATGCGTCTATCATAAACTGTATGCAAGGAAACGTTTACGATAGACTATACAGCATACATAGACTTTTTTATTACATTTTCACCCCAAACAAGGCACATTGCCACTTTGGTGTAGGGGACTACTATCAGGGGCAATATCTACCGGGGTAATATGTAGGGCTTTGGCCAGCAAAATGTCGGTTCACGTTACACTTGAACTTCTGCATGTCAGTACAGTTGGGGAAGCAGGGACCTGGAATGGATTTCCAAAGTCTAGCGGTTCTGGAGAAGAAACTACTGGAGTAGAAATATCTTTTACATCTAGAGGTCTCTACTGTGTGGGGTGGGACTATACAAACATAACTAAAAACTGGTTGATGTGTCGTTAAATATGATGTTCAAACTGAATTGAAACATTATTAATATCATTTCTCAGCTATGTTTTAACATATCCAACTATTTATACTTCTATATAACACATCTTCGAAATGAGCAGTTAAACGTAATTGCTATAATTTTGTCAATCTGACAATTTTTATTTTTCTCTTTCGCCGTGATGAGAATTATTGATATGGAAGGTTATACAAAGTTGCAATAAATGCCTCCTCTACATAACGCAGTGCCATTACGTTGCTTGATTTATGCAATTCAAAATGGCGCTAAAATCTCAACAGTATGGGTTCTTTCGATCATTATTTTCTTCTTATTTCATCAAAAAGTAAAAATTAATGTCATTATCTGTGCTGATTTGAGTAACTATTTCTCCTGATTGAGAGACAATGAGCAGTCTCTGAAATGATGTGTTTGCGACGAATATTTATCTTGAAGTGTGGGTTGTGTACGCTATCTGAGTTAGAATTGCTCAACATAATATTAAATACGTTTTTATAGCTCAATGTTATTCAATTACATACCGCAATTCATCGGAATTAATTTAATTGACAAAGCATTTTAGAAAATTTCGGAACATCTGTTCCTTCATACTTTTTCCTGATCGAAACACGTGTTATCTATAATATAAATTTCACCTGTATGTTTAAATGTATATATATACATGTTTGTATGAAAAGTTTCGACAGAAATGCCGGAATTATATAAGATTGGTATCGTTTTGAAGCCCGATCTTCGGACGACAAATATAAAAAAATTGGCTAAAAACATTAATTCCTTCACCCTTAACTGGGCACTTTTCTACAGTGAAACGTCGCTTTGTTCGCAGATATTTTCGAAAGTCATCCTTTCTTTTCGATGGACTAGCCTTAATTTAAACGTTTGTCACTTCCGATTTGGCGATGGATGCAACGGCAAAGATGTCACTTTTTTGTGTGTGTGTGTTTTTTGCGTTCTTTTCCTCCTTCGCGGTACGCGTTCGAGCCTTCCTCCCTACTAGCATTTTTTTTTGCTCAATACACACCTCCAAACACCCGGGCAACGCCGGGCAACGCCGGGCAACGCCGTGTACCGAGGCTAGTTAATGATAAAGGGTATAAACAGACGTTTTAGACCACTGATACCTGAACTGGAATATATGAAGAATTTTGGCGATTCCAAACTTTTTCAATTCTCTAAACTATTTTCAGTGTATGATTGATGGGTATGCCTTTTTTTCTTTTCTTTCAAAGTGATTCAGTGACGAACAGTTCATGTAAAGGGTGTGTAATCCATTGCTCAAATCCAACGATTTGTTGTTTAGTCTTACGGTCTATCAATACTTTATGGATTGTTTTGTATGCTTCCTATTCTTTGGATCTTGAAATTTGGGCATTTGGTTTCGTTTTTTCGTTTGTTTGTTTGTTTGTTTGTTTGTTTTTGATTTATGGCATATCCACCTTTTTTAGGTTATTTAATGTTATATCTTGTAAAAGTTTTTATACTTTTGTAACATTAAATATATGGTATTTAGTTTGGTTGTTTAGTGGAGTATAATTGTTATTTTTGCCTAATTGGGTACCTCAAAAACAAAGAAACACATAGCATCAATGTTTGGTACATTCTATATATAGTAGCACCAATTCAAATCCAACATTAGGAATTAAAAACTACAAAGATAAGAATACACAACGTGTTAAAGGGAAGTGTACGGTTGTAATGTCTTCATTATTCTTGATTCGTTATGAGCACCAAAATTTTCTGATCGGTATTTGTATTAATTATGGTAAAATATATAAATAAACAACAAGATTGAAATTCCCATGAGAATTCATCAAAATTATATTCCACACATGAAACCTATTAAGCGAAATATCACACAACAAAGCAAAATAATCTACAAACTACTACTATATATATGCAAAATTTGGGCATAAAATGACCCATAGCACAGTTTGCCTGCCTCAAATTCGACAGCAAACTGCCAACGAGTGATTGTCCGAGATGTTCAGATAATCTCAAGGAACTACAATCTGTCTACTCATATATTTACGGACACAAACGACTTCACTTTGATACACCGTTATCGTTAGATGACCGAATTTAATGAACGTGTGTTATTAAAAAAGTGTAAGACAAATTTTCTTTGTCTTTCTTTACCTTCCTCGTTTTTTCACTCAATCAAATCCTTCTTTCTATTTTGCCTTATTCCCTTTCTTGGACACACACACACACACATACACATACACACACACATACACATACACACACATACACATACACATACACAAACACAACTCGTGTCTGCGTAACGGTAATAACTCAGTGAAAAACATTAGTGTTACTTCCTTTAAGATAGTGGCTAGTAAAGATCCATACATGCATTAATAACATTAAATGATATGAATGGCAATTTATACTCAAAATAGTAACTTTTCATTTAATTTTAGACGTTATACATCAGGCTCAACGATGTTTAAAAATTTTGTGGAAGTTTGGTGTGTATTATTCAAGTTTCCCGTATTGCTACCGGTTATATATATATATATATATATATATATATATATATATATATATATATCAATCTATCTATCTATCTATATGCATATATATATATGTATGTATGCATGTATGTGTGTGTAAATATATTCAGTCTGATATTTATTAGTGATTAAAAAATATGTCTGTGAACATGAAATATTTATTTTTAAAAGTCATATATATAGCGAATAACAAGAAATATTACGTAGGCATGACTTTCTTAGATTTCAAAACCCGATACTATGACCACAAAAGTACACTAGTGAATAAATACTGGGAAATACAAAGAAAGCGGACATTCGCCGGTAGTCGAATGGAAAATAATAAGGCAAGCTACCACGTGTAGGCACCTAGACAACCCATGTAGATTATGCCTTCATGAAAAATTTGCTATCCTGCGCTTTAAAGAACCCCAAAATCTATTAAACTGTAGAAGAGAAATAGCAAATAACTGTGTTCACAAAATAAAATTTACTCTAGGATAGCGATACAAAATAGTTTTAAAACTAACAAAAACAATAGAAAATAAAAAATAAATAAATTAAATACACATGTATATACATAAACGATCACACATATATATGTATATATATGTGCATATATGTATGTACACATATATATATATATATTTATTTATAAACTAACAATAAAAAATAATAAAATAAAATAAAAACACAATAACCTAGTTTTAAAACCGATCCTTTGTCCGATAAAATGCATGCCCATTGGCTGATAGGAAGGGGCGCGGTGGATACTAGAAAGCTGATTGGCTAACTAAAATCTCAATAGAAGAGGAGCATATAAAAACTATAAACAACCACAGAATTCGCGCATAAGTCTGAGGAGTCCTAGAGTGGATGAAACGCCGAATATTCAGTGTAGCTTAATCGCCATATATATTTTATAAATTACTATATATATATATATATATATATATATATATATAATTTTCGGAATGTGAGAGATTATATAATTATTTCCACAGCGAAACATCATCGCGGCCCACAAGAGCTATGACAGTGAACCAACTTGAAGTCCAAAACTCGAGTTTCGCCCTCATTTTGACTCAAGAGACTTGGGTTTCGAATCCCGTGTTCGGATGTGTCTAACTGATGAGTCCAAATGAGGGCGAAACCCTTGGGTTTCCGGTTTGTTGACAGTAATTGCTCTTGTGAGCTGCGATGTTGTTTGGCTGTGAGAATAATTATATATATATATATCTGGTACGCATACACATATACGGGGTTGAACGATAATATTGTCGCTCTAGAAAGTCGACATGATTCTATTTCGGATTAATGAAAGCTGGGTTTTTTGTTTTGTTCAGATCATGAACTAATTGACAACGAGACTACTAATTCCAAGAGCGATAAGAGCCTTTTATCGTGTCTGAAAGTGATAGAATGCTCAGCGATCGATTCTACCGATGCGTTGCTGTACAACTCATGCTCTCTACCGGTTTAGGTTATGACAACAAGACCATTGCAAGCAAACGGTTCGACGCTTGGGGGCACGTCTCAACAAAGTTTCTGGCCACGGTTTTAGTCTTTGGTTTTTTTTCACATCACATCATCGAAGTCGGCTTGAATGTCAACGCAAAAGTATACATAGATACGCTGAAAAGTGTGGTGGTCTCCTAGTGCAATCAGGTAGCCGCTAGCAGACTCTGAGTGTAGCGTGAGAACTCGCCGCCGGCCCACAAGTCCGAACTGATCCAGGTTTGGCTTCAGAAGAAGTGCTATAACTTTGTATCCTTCTCTCACTGGCGTCACTCAGTCTCCAACCTGGATCCGCTGGGCCACTTCGTTTTGGCATAGTTTCGTAAAATCTAACATGAAAACGTTCTAGCGCACGGAACTATTTTTATACATACATACACATATATATATGTGTGTGTGTATATATATATATATATATATATATATATATATATATATATATATATATATATATATATATATATATCAGATTGACAAGTAAGATCTCGCAGTTTAAGTTTTAAATTCCGATAGACATATTTCGGCTCAAACAAAAATCTGTCGATCAAAATGAGCACAATCAGGATGAACACACTTTTGTTAACGTAAAACAAGTGTATTTATTTCAGTAACGTAAAAATTTTGCGTCCTGATGCTGATAATATCGCTTAGGTTTCTGAAACATTTCTCACGTAGAAATTTGTCGAGATGCTCGAAAAAGTTTGTGTCGCTAGGGAAAGATCTGGAGAGTATGGTGGATGAGACAGAGTTTCGTAGCATAATACGTTTAACTTCTGCATGGGTCGGTTTAGCAGCAAGCTGTCATTGTCGTGGAGGAGAGTTTTTTCTGTTGACTAATGCTGGGTTTTGTTTTCACAGTTTCTGATATATTTCATCTATTTGTTGGCAGTACTTCTCCGCTGTAATATTTTTGCCTCCATTTAAAAATTTGTAATGAGTGAGACTAGTCGCAGACAACTAAACACTAAGTATGACCTTGTTTTGTTGCAACTCTGGCTTCGGAAAGTGTCGGGTAGCTTCGTCAGCGTCTAACAACAGTTATTATGGGTATAGAGATTTTGTTAAATCGCTTTAATCGGTTTTCGGCCAGAAATTTGTTTGTCGAAGGGGTCAAGTTCGACTATTTGACCTTTGAAAACTCCAACGTCAATTTTGAGTCTAAATACTTGAAATTTAAAATGTAGGTTACTTGCACATGAATCTAACTTTATAATTTCATTTGAGTCCCAAAAAATAAATGTAAAGTGTTCAAAATTGGGGTCAAACTCTAAAAGAATTTGACTTCTGTGGTGTCTACCAAATTACTCAGCCAATTTCTGGTCTAAACATTTGAATTTTACATAAAGGGTATTCAGAGATAGGGCAAGTTTTTAATCGGTTTTGGTCGAAATTTTGAACTGTCAAGGGGTCAAAGTTCAAAAGAGTTGATGTTGCGGTGTCTAGTAAAGTACTCAGTAAATTCTGGGTCTAAACATTTGAAATTTTATATAACGGGTAATCAGAAATGCGGCAAAAATGTTTATGTGTTTCGGGGCAAATATTTGGCTGTCAAAAGGTCAAAGTTTAAAGAGTTGAGATTTGTAGATTCTACCCAACTCCTCCGTCAATTTAGGGTCTAAACACTTGAAATTTTAATGCAGGTAACTTGAACATGGGTCAAACATTTTATTTGGATTTGAAACCAAAAAAATAAATGTTAATGGGTAAAAAATTGTTTTATAGTTTTAAAAATTACCTCTTCTGCCTCATTACTCAGACAATTTTTGGCCTAAACATTTGAAATTCTATATAAAAGTATATTCACACGTAGGGCAAGTTCTGAACAGTACAAAGGGCTCGAACAAAGCCGGGCAAAAATGCAAGTAATAAATAAGGTTAGTTTTGAGAGTAATAGTAAATTAATAGGAAATAATTTTGGGTTTAAGAATAACAGTGAATTATGAGTAATTAAGTTTAGAGTTTAGAGTAATACTAAGCAAGTACCAAATAATTTTTGGTTTAAGATTAATAATGGATTATTAGTAAATAAGTTTGGATTTGAAAACAACAGTGAAATAATAGCAAATAATTTGGAGGTTGAGATTAATAGTGAATTAATAGTAAATACGCTGGAGTTGATAAAATAGTAAATAAATAGCAAATAATATTGGGTTTGAGATTAACAGTGAATTATTAGTAAACAAGTTTGAATTTGTGAACGATAGTAAATTAATCGCAAATAATTTTGGTTTTGAGATTAATAGTGAATTAACAGTAAATAAGTTTGGATTTAAGAAGAATAGTAAATTAATAACAAATAATTTTGGGTTTAAGATGAATATTGAATTAATATTAAATATGTTTGGTGTTGAGAAAATAGTAGATTAATAGAAAATAATTTTGGGATTGAGATTATTAGTGAATTAATCTATCTACCTACCTATAAAATGAAAAGGTATGTCTGTATCTGTCTCTGTGTCTGTGTACATTTCCCTACCAAATAACTCTATCAATTTTCTGTCTAGAGATTCGAGATTTGACATAAGGGATATTGAGATTTAGGAAAACTCTTTTAATCGGTTTTCGGCCAGAAAATTGGCTGTCGAGGAGTCAAAGTTCAACTCCTCCATCTATTTTGGGTCTAAACACTTGAAGTTTAAAATGTAGGTTACTTGAACATCGATCAAACTTTATAATTTCATTTGAGTCTCTGATAAAAAGTTTTAAGGGGTAAAAATTGTGGTCAAATTTTAAAAAATTGACCTATGCAGTCTCTACCAAATTACTCAGTCAATTTCCGGTTTAAACATGTGAAATTTAATATAAAGAGCATTCAGAGATATGGCAATCTTTTTAACTGATTTTGGTGGAAAATTTGAGCTGTCAAGAGGTCAAAGTTCAAAAGATTTGACCTTTGGGATATCTAGCAAACTACTTAGTCAATTTTGTGTCTAAACATTTGCAATTTTATATAACGGGTATTCCGACGTGCGGGAGGCATTTTAATATATTTTGGGGCAACATTTGGCTGCAAAAAGGTCAAAGTTTAAAGAGTTGACCTTTGAAAATTCTACCAAATTCCTCTGCTAATTTTGGGTCTAAAGACTTTAAAATTTAGATGTAGGTAACTTGGACATGGGTAAAACTTTGTTTTGATTTGAGACCATAATAATAAGTGTTAAGCGGTCAAAACTGGGGTCAAAGGTAAAAAAAATGACTTCTGCGATCTCTACGAAATTACTTAGACAAATTTTGATCTAAACTTTTGAAATCTTACATAAAGTATATTCACATGTAGGGCCAGTTAGAAACAGTACATAGGGCCCGAGCAAAGACGCGCAGAACTGCAAGTAGCAAATAAGCTTGGTGTTGAGACTAATAGTAAATTAATATAAAATAATTTTGGCTTGGAGATTAATAGTGAATTAAGTATAAAGTAATGTGGAGTTTAGAGTAACAGTAAATTAATAGCAAATAATTTTGGGTTTGAGATTAATATTGAAATAAGTTTGGAGTTAAGAATAATGGAAAATAAGTAGCAAATAATTTTTGGTTTGAGACTAATAGTGAATTAATAGTAAATAAGTTTTGTAGTTGAGAACAATATCAAATTAGTAGCAAATAATTTTGGGTTTGAGATTAATAGTGAATTAATAGTAAATAGGTTTGGAGTTGAGAGTGATAGTAAATTAATAGCAAATAATTCTGGTTCTAGATTAATGGTGAATTTTTTAGTAAACAAGTATTGACTTGAGAACAATAGTGAATTATTAGCAAATAACTTTGGGTTTGAGATTAATAGTGAATTATTAGTAAACAAGTATTGACTTGAGAACAATAGTGAATTAATAGCAAATAATTTTGGTTCGAGATTAACAGTGAATTATTAGTAAACAAGTATTGACTTGAGAACAATAGTGAATTAATAGCAAATAATTTTGGTTCGAGATTAACAGTGAATTATTAGTAAACAAGTATTGAATTGAGAACAATAGTGAATTAATAGCAAATAATTTTGGTTCGAGATTAATAATGAATTATTAGTAAACAAGTATTGACTTGAGAACAATAGTGAATTAATAGCAAATAATTTTGGTTCGAGATTAATAATGAATTATTAGTAAACAAGTATTGACTTGAGAACAATAGTGAATTAATAGCAAATAATTTTGGTTCGAGATTAATAATGAATTATTAGTAAACAAGTATTGACTTGAGAACAATAGTAAATTAAGAGCAAATAATTTTGGTTCGAGATTAATAATGAATTATTAGTAAACAAGTACTGACTTGAGAACAATAGTGAATTAATAGCAAATAATTTTGGTTCGAGATTAATAATGAATTATTAGTAAACAAGTATTGACTTGAGAACAATAGTGAATTAATAGCAAATAATTTTGGTTCGAGATTAATAATGAATTATTAGTAAACAAGTATTGACTTGAGAACAATAGTGAATTAATAGCAAATAATTTTGGTTCGAGATTAATAATGAATTATTAGTAAAAAAGTATGGACTTGAGAACAATAGTAAATTAAGAGCAAATAATTTTGGGTTTGAAATCAATAGTTTGTGATTTAAGAGTAATAGTAAATTTGTATCAAATAATTTTTATGTTCGAGATTAATAGTGAATTATTTGTAAATAAGTTTGGAGTTGAGAACAATAGTAAGTTAATAGCAAATATTTTTGCGGTTTGAAGTTTATAGTGAATTTATAGTAAAGAAGCCCGATAGCCATTAGTCGCGTGCTCTCGTGTAATGAATGAATGCGTGAATGTAGGATTGACATGAAATTCTTGAATATAAACTAAAATGACCGAAAAATGGGCTGAAATAACTTAGAATGACTTTAATGAACTTAAGGATGAATTGGATGACCTTAAGTATGACTTGAATGCTTATAAATAACTGGAATCCTTCAAAAACAACTTGAATGATCTGGAGAATGACTTGAATGGTATTGAGACTTACTGGTTGTTAAGTGGGTGATCATTTTACATAAAATTAATACAGAAAAGTGGTCACCCACTTTATATCACGAAGTTACAAACATAAGTACAGCATGTAGTAAGAACATATACTACACTTTGATCTTGGCCAAAAGGCCAAGAAAATGGTATTTATTTGCTCCCCCACCGAGAAAATAAGGCACAAGGCCGATTTTTAATGTGAGGAGTGAAGGGAAAATGGGGACCAAATCCCTGGGGAGTAGGAGAGCTGGATAGTGACAATTGGTATGAAGGGTTGCCCCTACATTGACCAAGGTCTTATATGTGGGGTTGATATTTATTTGCTCCCCCACCGAGCAAATTAGGCACAAGGCTGATTTTTAATGTGAGAAGTGAATGAGAAATGGGAACCAACTCCCCGGGGAGTAGAGGAGCTAGATAGTGACAATTGGTATTAAGGGTTGGTATTTATTTGCTTCCCCACTGAGCAAATTAAGCACAAGGCCGTTTTTTAATGTGGAGAGAGAGGAAGGGGGGAAAGGGGACCAGCTCCCCCTGAGTGGGAAATGGGAGAATAGTGACAATTGGTATGAAGGGTTTCCTCTACATTGACCAAGGTCTGATATGTGGGGTTACCCCCCCCCCACATATGGTCTTTGCTTGCAGTATCTGCCGGATAGATACTACCTTTGATATTGGCCAAAAGGCCAAGAAAAGCTTAAAAAGCTAAGAACAGCATGTATTAACAACAGACCTTTGATCTTAACCAAAAAGCCAAGCTCAAAAGTGTTATGGACAGACCGACAGACTAACAGACCGATCGACCGACCGACCGACCGACGGAGTGACTAATAGAGTCGCTTGCACGCAACTAAAAAGTGTGGAGTTGAAAACAATAGTAAATCAATAGCAAATAATTTTCCGTTTTGAGATTAATAGTGAATTAATAAGAAATAGGTTTGGAGTTTAGAGCAATAGTAAATTAATAGCAAATAATTTAGAGTTAAGATTGTTAGTGAATTGATAGTAAATAAGTTTGGATTTAAGAATAATAGTAAATTAATCGCAAATAATTTTGGGTTTGAGATTAATTGTGAATAAAGTTACCTATTATATCTATTAAAGTAATATGGTCTGTGTGTATACATTTCCCTAGCTAACTATAATGTCAATTTTAGTCAACAGACTCGAGATTTGACAAAAGGGTTTTTGAGATTTGGGAAAATCTTTTTAATCGGGTTTTGGCCATAAATTTGGTTGTCAAGGTGTCAAAGTTAATAGTAAATAGGTTTTTGTTGAGAGTAATATTAAATTAATAGAAAATAATTTTGGAATTCAATTTACGATAAAAGAAGACATTTGAGCTTTGAAAACTTAATCAAATTCCTCTAAATTTTTGGTCTAAATGCAACAAATATTAAATGTAGGTTACCTGTACATGAGTGCAAACTTTATATATATATTATATATATATATATATATATATATATATATATATATATATATATATATGCATGCATATAAAGTTATTAGCAGTCCATAGCGCCCGAGCAAAGCCGGGCTGAATTGCTAGTATATATATATAAAGCTGAATGTCTGCGTGTTTATGTGTGTGTGTCTGGTCACGAATAGGCTCCTATATGATTGACTATTTAAAAAAACTGATAAGATATAATGATAGAAGATGTATCGAGACATAGGAATGGGTATCTGTGGTCTGGCAGAACAGTGGTTCATTAAAATTGTGGGGTATGCGTTCACACCTGGTCCACAAAGTATGGAAATAAAAAATTAAAAAATTAAAAAAAAGTTTACAAGTGTTTTTGATATAGATGTACATAATAATACTTTGATAAGTATGTTTTAACTTAAATAGAGATGGTATAATAAAATTGTGGAGTCTGCGTTCGCACCTGACCTCCATAGAATGGAAATAGGCATAAACATTAATAAAGATTTTCATATCTATCTGCGTAAGTATACTTTGATAATTAAGTTTCATTTTGAAGAAATATGGTATAATAAAATTATGGAGTGTTCGTTCGCGCCTGACCTCCATAGAATGTCACAAAGTTTAACAAGGTTTTTTAATATAGATCCACAGAATATTGTGATAAGTGTTTCAGTGTGAACAGGTATGGTATAATAAATTATGGGGTTTATCTATTTTATTTTTACTTTCATCATATTTTTCATCATATATATATATATATATGTATATATATATATATATATATATAGAGAGAGAGAGAGAGAGAGTATTTAGACCTTTACCACACTTTCAATTTTTGTTTTTAGCCGTCCAAATTGCCGCCAGGGGTTCAAAATCGAAAACACTACAACTGAACTTGGCACCATAAGTGAAATAACATATTAATCCTGCTGTTACATATTAAACATGCATTTCTCAAAGTCGCTCGGGTTTTGTCTTTTTGTATGCATTTGTCTGTAATTGAAACGTTAACAACGTTGTTCATAAAACACTTACCGTTCTTGTTTCGATTCTAGCACATGGTATCCACATCATATCTTTTTTTAACTTTTGAAATCATTACAATATATCTCTATCTTTATCTCTATTATTATATAAAAGTCACTTTATATGTGTGAGAGTTTCTTTCATTATAGGTTCTTAAACGGCTGAGCCTATCTTTTTTAAATCTCACACAAATGTAATTTATATGCCTGACAGTGTTTTTAGATATGTTTTCTACAGATATTCGTCCGATAAGTATCGAAAATCGAAATAATCTGATCCTAAAAATTGTCTCTCTTTCTTATAGACATAAAGAATTTTTACAGGGAAATATTTGGAGTTGCAACAGCGAAGGAGATAGTAAAATATCAACAAATAATTTCTTCTTGGAAAAAACAGATGTGTAAACATCTGGAAACATAGTTCGGTGACAGAGCATTCGACGACAGATTGAATTATCCCGGGTGAAACTCACCGTTTTATTTTAATTTTTTGTCTTATTTATGGATTCAATTTACGATAAAAGAAGAGATATCATATAAATCGCAGCAAATCATTTTTTTGTTTGCATATTTTAAAACTGAACAATAATCAGAAGTGAGTTATTAAATTTAAACTTTGTAAATAAGAATTTACAAGAATTTTTTTATTCGTAACGTATATAAGTTTACAACTTTTTTGTCTTTAGTTTTTCTAAACCGGTGGTAATGAAAGGAATTCTTTCTCTTGTTGTGAGACCAATAATAATTTTTACACTTACAATTTTTTCCAGTGGAAAAATCTTTTGCCATAATTTTAAGAAGTCATCTTCGCATATGGATTTGCTCAGTCATGATGATTATTGAAATTCATATTGGGCTCTTTTATTTACGCCTCTATATTTGACTAATAAACATTTTCTTTGGATTGTACCACATTTTGGAACTTTTTCGTTGTAGAGTATTGGATTCTATTTGGAGCATCCTTTTTACCATATCAATTTCGGAAATTATAAATGAACATTTTACTTTTCCAACTTGTATCTCAAATCAAATAATAAATTGTTGTGAAGTCTAATTTATCGAGTTTAAATTGAATTTCTTGCATAAATGCTTTATTTCGAATACTGGATTGTCCTATAAATATTAATGGAATATTAATACTCGCTTTAAGTTTACAGATTATTCAATTTATAAAATCGAACTACCCTGATCGTAAAATACGCTTAAATCTGACAGTTTAAATGATGCAGATTTCGTATTTACTTTTATAGTGCCAATTTTCTTGCATCAATACAAAATATGAGGCACAATACATTGTGTTGTGCCTTAAATCACCATTACATTGTATTGTGCCTTATATTTTGTTGTGATGCTAGAAGTTTTGTTTTAATAGGAATTGTGTGCCATCAGCTACAATCGAAACCAGCGTTATTTGTTACTATCTGCGCATAGTCTATATGCAAGTAAAATCTTTAAAAATAATGTTGTAAAAAGTTAAAATGTATATTTGCACATGCGTAGAAATAACATGTTTTGTCAACTTACGCCTGTCAAGTTCCTTTTTTTTTTCAATTTCGACCCTTTAGTATCATTTCTGTGGCTAAAAACTACATCGAATTTTTCCACAGGTTTAAATTCCAGTATATATAAAGTTTCAAATCCATGGACAAAAAAATGAGTACTTTAGTAGAAACTGTTCCGCAAACAGACAGACAAACAGGTAATTTACTATATGATACTTCTTATAAAGAATTTAATTTAAAGCCCTTTTCCGTGTATATAATATTTTCTTAATTTTCAGCTATCTCCTCATTTACTATCGTCTAATGTTGTGAATAAATAAAAACTAAAATAATAGAATCCACTTTTTAAAAGAAACGAAATAATTTCCTTGGAACGGTTGCGTCCTTAAAATAGAACTTCTACTTTTCAGATGCGCATTCATTTCTTAGCTCTGCTCGTCTTCAATGAAATGCCTTTCAATCAATAAGCATCCAATCAACAATCCTCTTAAAAAGAGGTGCTTTTGATGAAATCAAGAAAACAACATTTTAAAATGCATAAAATATATTGAAGAGGGTATGTATACGTAAGATCCACGCGTTTTACAACGAAGGGTGCGATTTTAATTTTAAAAAAAAAGCTCTACGAACCGACGGATTGGCAAGATGAGTAACGAGAAGACAAGATCTTGACAGATGCGGGGACGCATCGATAAATATACATAGGTGTGACAGAAAGACAGTGGTATTTTAAAATTATAAATGACAGATAGCTGTCGGACGGACAAAGTTTCTTAGTGAGAGGGATGTACCCAACGAAATTGACGCATTTATTTAATCTGCTTTTTTTCAATTATAAATCTATCTCTAAATTAAACGTGACATTGACTGACGCTCAGAGCCTTGCATATTTATAGGTGCATATTTATGGGTGCATATTTATGGGTGCATATTTAAATATGTAAATCCTAAACGTGACAGTCAGGAATGATAATAAAACAAAACTTAGATAAACGGCCGCAAATTATATTTTAAACTTGAGAATTCCATGCAAATTCACGAACCATGAGCTAAAATATAATGCATTCAATCAAACTTACTGATGATGATTGAAAAGGTATTTCCGACTTAAGCGTGATATCTTCATCGATCAATCCCACCCTTCTATAGATATGCTATTTCATAGAGAATATACATAGCTAGTCTTTCTCTGCTATATTATTATTTCCATGGAACAGGATCCTCAGCGTTTCAATTTCTATTTTTTTCTCGTAAGATATATATATATATATATATATATATATATATATATATATATATTTAAAGAAAATTTGCGTATTTCATAAAAATATAATAATAAAATTAAATTAAAAATGCAGTGTTAATTCTTATGTATACTAAGTCAAACATAAAGATTTAATACTTCTCTAAACCGACTAACTATTAGAAAATACAAAATTACGAAACGGAATTCAACTATATAATCGTTTATATAAATAAAACAGTAGACGTATGTGTATGTGTGTGTGTGTGTGTGTGTGTGTGTGTGTGTGTGTGTGTGTGTAAATATCTAACAGTTAATCTCTGAAAGTGCTGGTCACATAGCACTGAAATTCTAAGGAAATAATATTCATGCACCAAGGGTGGTTTATAGCGAATAATATCTTTGTTTACATGCATGTATATCGCATACACACATCGGCAAATTTACATGTAAAATGTTCATTAAGCATTAGGTGACATTTTGTTTTGTTTTTTTGTGCGCATGCGCATTTTTCCGATTTTTTTCTCAGGCTGGAATGCTCGGTTATTTTTAATTTCAATTCTAACTAAGGACACCAACTCATTTTTTTTTTTAAAGTTTTGTATTTAAAAAAAACGAAACCATGCGTACATTTTACTCGCGGTTTGAAATTTGTAAATATGAAAACAAACCTATAAATCTTTTTTACGATCTCATATTTACTTAATTTCATACATTATTTTAAAACAGAGGAGGGGGATAACACACGGAATAAGGACAGTGCTGAAATAATAACTATTATTATTAAGAAAGCCATTCTTAATATGGGGAGGGGAAGGTATTATTTAAACTATTCTGTACTTTTACCTTACAATTTATTAAATAAGAAACTGACATGTATTATCTCTATTTTTGTTTAACATTAGTGAACATTAGGATCTGCTTCCCAATCCAATTTCTTGATTGTAAAGCAAGTGTTGCCTAATCACTAACTGCACTTTGAAATATTTATTATTTTGAGTAGCAAGAATTTTGAATAAGGTGCTTAGCATGAAGTTTAAATAAGGTGCTTCTACAGTGTAGTACGCGTATTTAAAAAATACAAACAATTTATAATGAAATCATGTATTTCGAAAACCTGCTGAGTAGACCTCTTCAAAATTGACCTTTTTCTTCAAACATATGGAAACTGCTATTATTCCCATTCTCCAAGGTCTAAATTAGCTAAATATACCAGTTATTGTGATCTTGGACCTTGGCTATGCCTGCCTCAAGAGCCCTGTAATTTTATTGTTGACGTTTTTCAAAAACGCTGCAAAATATGGGATATTATGTCATTATTTTCATTGCAGCTTTCCAGAGGTTGATACTATAGCATTGAAAGTGGTACCAAATGAAAGCTAATAAAATTTTCTTACATATGGTAGTAAACACATGAACACCTGTGTAAATTTTAACTAATTTTAATGCACAAACATATATATTTTTATGCTTGGAAAGGATGCCAAGATATAATACATAACTTTATCTCAAAAATGTTACTCTTAATGCATGTATATAATTTATTATCACTAAGTATGTTTTATCTCTTCATTTCAGATTTTAAGTTAAAGCTGATTTGTTAAGACTTGTGAACTGCTGACAATATGGCATCTGGGAGACAACTACGCTGTGGGAAAGTGGTCAGCGATACAAACGAACGGGATGAACCAACTGAAAGGAGAAGGAAGGTGGCAACTCCTGCCACAAGGTCATTCAGTGATGTGTATCTCATTGGGCAACCCAACTCCAGCATCAGGGGCTCTCAACTTCCTACTAATCGCCAGGTGTTCCAGTATTTCCTGCATTTGAGGAATGATAATACCAACAGTGACAATAGGTCTTTAGCCCATGATACAGTAGATGTTGTTTTGCCATTCTGGAATATGGCAAGGATTAAAACACTAACTAGACCAAATGCAGTCAACCGTTTCATGATCCTCCATGAAAAGTACAGGAAAATTGTTAAAAACAAGGGAAGAAATAACAAACCAGAGGAAGAGAAACGAGCTAACTTTCTGAAGCGCAGATCTTGATGACTTTGTTATATCAGCCTCTACTACAAGACGAAATAGGATAAACACTCGTCATAACTTGTGCCAAAGTTACATGAATAACTTCAAGGAAAGTCCGCCAGATTACTGCACACTACACTGGGATGGAAAACTTCTACGGGATGTTCTTGGTGAAAGATACCCAGTGGAAAGTCTTGCAGTGCTCGTCTCTGGTACTCCACAGTATGAAGAAGGGAAGCTGCTTGGTGTGCCCTTCATAGAAAGTTCCACAGGTATCCAACAGTGTAATGCTACATTGGAACTGATAGAAGCATGGGGTCTCACAGACAACATTGTAGGCTTGGTATTTGATACCACAGTAAGCAACAGTGGCATCAACAAGGGTGCAGCGAAGCTTATTGAAGAAAAACTAGGCAAAAAAGTAGTCTACTTCGCTTGTCGCAATCACATATCAGAGGTAATAATTGGAAGTGTATGGGAGGCTGTGTTCAGCAAGGTCAAGAGTCCTGACAACCCAATGTTCAGCAATGTGAAAGAGAAGTGGGACAAGTTGGTTAAGGACTGCTCAAGAGTTCTGGGCCTGGTTGAACAAGACTTGAAACAGAAGAAGACAAGCACAATTGCAGTCTAAAGCAATTTCCTTGAGGAAGCAAGTCCGAGGGCAGATTACAGAGAGCTGGCAGAGCTGTGCCTGCTCCTGCTTGGTGAGGAACCTCCTCGAGGTATCCACTGGGCCAAGCCAGATGCCATTCACCAAGCCCGCTGGATTGCCAGGAACATTTACTGTATGAAGATGCTCATGTTTTCCAAGGAACTAAAATACAACACGGACACTATCTTCAAGCTGGAGAGGATGAACAAGTTCCTGGCCTTATTCTACACCAGCCACTGGGTTACCACCACATCTGCAGCTGATGCACCTATCCATGACCTCCAGCTTATGAAGAACATGCTGCAATACAAGCAGTATGACTATGAACTGGCAACCTCTGTTCTCAAGAAAATGAATAACTACCGCTGGTATCTGACCCATGAACTAGTGCCATTCACCTTGTTCAGTTCACATGCCAGCATGACCAAGTCTGCAAAAGAGAAGCTCGCAGTCAAGCTGTCAGAAACAGAGAAACCTGAGAATTACAGGAAAGGCAAGCCAGTGTTTCCTGTCATCAATGCAGCTACAGTTCTCACAGACCTGGTAGGGCCAGAGTCTAACTTTCTGTTTGATGCTCTTCGAGTGAAATGTGACTGGCTCACTACTCCTGCTGACACCTGGGAAGACAATGACAGCTACAGGAATGCACAGAAGTTTGTGAGGTTGGTGAAAGTGACCAATGATGTGGCTGAGAGAGGTGTGAAACTAATGAGTGACTTTGTAACTCAGATCACCAGTGACCCAGAGCGAAGAAGCTGCTTACTACAAGTTGTGGAGTACCACAGGAAAAAAATTGACAGTTTCAAAAAAGCCACATTGAACAAGTGATAATACATGTATTAGTAACATCCTATCTGACAGTTTCTTATGCAATATATGTGTCAGTGCAGTGCTATCATACTACCAAACTGATTTTTTGTAGTGTCCCAGCTGTTTGTACATTAAAATTAGTTAAAATTTACACAGGTGTTCATGTGTTTTATTGTGCTCACTACCATATGCAAGAAAATCTTATTAGCTTTCATTTGGTACCACTTTCAATGCTATAAGCATCAACCACTGGAATGCTACAATGAAAATAAGGACATAATATCCCATATTTTGCAGCGTTTTTGGAAAACGTCATCAATAAAATTACATGGCTCTTGAGGCAGGCATAGCCAAGGTCCAAGATCACAATAACTGGTATATTTAGCTAATTTAGACCTTGGAGAATGGGAATAATAGCAGTTTCCATATGTTTGAAGAAAAAGGTCAATTTTGAAGAGGTCTACTGCTGAGTCATTTTTCGGAAGTGACGTAATGTGTTAATGATGGGGGGGGCAAGCACGATTATGTTGCTTAAAAAGTACTCTGGAGGCTGCCAGGGATTACCAAACTGTCTTTATTTAGGTGAGATTGGGGTGTGGTGAATTAGTGCCTGTTCATTCTCCCAAGCATTACCACCACTTTTTCTGTTTATGGAGAGGGGGGCAGTAGATGTTTTCGCTGAAATGCTGCGTCAGAAAAGATACTACACTTTGATTTAAGCCAAAAGGTCAAGTAAGCGTAATATATTTTTCTACCAGGCATTACCTCCTCCAAAAATAAAAAATACAAAATAACCGACACAGCATATATTTTAAGAGGTGGGGAGGGGAATACGGAGTAAGCTCCGATAATGGCTGAAGAAGCAGTTTATGATCTCAAAATTACTTTATTTCATATATATTTTTAAAGGAGTAGGAACACGGAGTCAGGCCCGGAAACGGCTGAAGCAATTTACCATCTCAAAACTATTTTATCTAATATTAAAAGCTGAAACAGTCTACGATTTAGACATTACATTATTTCCTGTATGTTTTTAAAAATGGCTGCAACATTTTACGTTTTAGACATTAATTTATTTAATGCATATTTATAACAGTGTGATGGGGGATAAGAAGTCAGTACCGGAAATGGTTGAAACAGTTTACGATTTAAACATTACTTTATTTCATCTATATGTTTAAAAGAGATTATTACATATTTATTAGTTTCGTACGGGGGTGGGGCAATAATGTGGGTTAAAATTATGAAAAATGATTGTCGAAATTAGTAACATATCCAAGAATTATGAAAAATGATGAAATGTGAGTTAATTGATTGGTGTATTTTTAATGAAATAATCGACCCAGAAAATATATCAAAGTAATTATTTTCGTAAGGGGGAGGGGCTAAATGTGGGTTTAAATTATTTTTAAAACACGATTGTTAAAATTAGTAACATATCCAAGAATTATAGAAAATTATGAAATGTGAATTAATCGATTAGTGCGTTTGTAATGAAATAATACACCCAGACAAAATATCAGAGTTATTATGTACGCAAGGATGGGGGCATTATGTTGGTTACAATTATAAAAAAAAATGAGTGTCGAAATTAGTAACATATCCAAGAATTATGAAAAATGTTGAAATGTTAGTTAATTGATTGGTGTATTTTTAATGAAATAATCCACCCAGACAATATATCAAAGATATCATTTCCGTAAGGGTGGTTGCGATAATGTGGGTTACTATTATGAAAAATGTTTATCGAAATTAGTAACATATCCAAGAATCATGAGAAATGATGAAATGTGAATAAATTGGTTGATGTGTTTTAATGAAATAAATAACTCAGATAATGTATCAAAGTTAGTATTTTTGTAAGACAGGCGGGTGAAAATGTAGTTTAAAATTATGAAAAATGATTGTCGAAATTAGTAACATATCCAAGTATTATGAAAAATCATAAAATGTTAATTTATTGATTGGCGCGTTTGTAATAAAATATTCGGTCCAGACAATATATCAAAGTTATTTTTTCGTAAATGGTAAGGCAATAATGTATGTTACAATTATAAAAAAATAATTTCCGAAAGTATTAACACATCCAAGAATTATGAAAAATGGTGAAATGTTAGTTAATTGATTGATGTGTTTGTAATGAAATAATCGGTCTAGACAATATATCAAAGTTGTGATTTTCGTAAGAGATGGCTAGAATGTGGGTTAAAATTATGAAAATGATTGTCGAAATTAGTAACATATCCAAGAATTATGAAAATGATGAAATGTGAGTTAATTGATTGGTCTGTTTGTAATGAAATAATCGGCCCAGACAATATATCGAAGTTATTATTTTAGTAAGGGGTAGGCGATAACGTGGATTACAAATATAAAAAATAGTTGTCAAAATTAGTAACACATCCAAGAATTATGCAGAATAAATCGATTGGTGTGTTTGTAATGAAATAAACAACCCAGATTATATATAAAAGTTATTATTTTCGTAAAGAGGGGGTCATAGTATAGGTTAAAATTATAAAAAATGTCTGTCGAAATTAATAACATATCTAAGAATTATGAAAAATGATGAAATTTAAGTTGATTGATTGGTGCGTTTGTAATGAATTAATCGGCCCACACTAAATATTGTGGGTTGGAGAGAGTAATGTCCATTTTGAGGTGGTGCAATCTCCTACAATATCATATTCCAAATATATGGAATAAATATGGAATCATATTCAGGAAATGACATCGTTTCTTTTACTAATGTGCTGTTAGCGTTTGTGGTAGTAAGGGGGAGAACTATATTATATTGAAAATTGTGGTAAAGTAAAAGTTGCCTAATGATCATTTGCATCAATGCATTTATGTAATTATTTGGAAAACCTACTGAATAATAGTCAAGAAATGATATCATTTCTCTTAAAATGATGCTGTCAGTAGTAGGGAGGAAAAGAACACAGTAATGTGGAATTTTGTAGTGAAGCAAAGGTTGCCTAATCACAAAGCTTCTCAACATATTTGTTTATTGATGAGTAATATTCTGAAAATGACGTCTTTTTTCCAAAAATTTGATTGTCGGTAGTGGTGAAAAAATGAAACAGAGTAATGAGGAATTTGATAATGAAGCAAGGGTTGTCTAATCACTTAACTTTGTCAATGTGTTTATGCATTAATTTTAAGATTCTGCTAAGACATCTTTCAAAATTGACAATTTTTCTTACAATAATATTGCCAATAGTGATGGAGGAAAGAAACGCAGTAATATTGATATTTATGACGAAGCAAGGCTTGCGAACTCATTAACCAACACAATGTATTTATGTATTAATTTGGAAATACTAATAATCCATCTTCTAAAAATGATTTCAATTTTTTAAAATCATGGCAGCCTTGGTAGAAAGAGAAATTATTTCATATATATTGTACAGTACCTGTTGAGAGTATGTTAGATTGTTTCATATATGTATATAAATTACCCGTCCGAAGGTAGGTAAACATTTTACATATGTGTTTTAATTACCCGTCCCAAAAAAGTTAAAATTATTTCATATACCTTCTGTAAATTACCTGTCCTAGAGAAGGCACAATTATTTCATATGTGTAATAGCCGTCCTAGGGTAGGTAAAATATTCTTTTGCTCGAAATAGCAAATGATACATTAAAAATTCCTCTCTCCAAAAAATAAAAATTGTATTCAAAATCAACTTCAATTTTCTGATTGTTTATATGGTCCCGAGCAACGTCGGGTAGCCCAGCTAGTGAAAAATAAAATATCGTCAGCTGTTTACGATTTAGATGCTGCAAAAAATTAATAACAGGACAGTTGTGGTCCCCCGTGAGTTCACAATGAACGAGGCATAAAAAAATGATTATGTTCAGCATTTGTCCCCCTCCCTCCATTTAGCCCCAAAAGTCCCCAGGGGACATCAAATCCTGGGGAAAATGAACAAACGGTGCTGTTTTAGGCCTTAACATATGTAAATTTGAGTTCTACACCATGCAAAAAAAGAAATGACTAAATCAGTTAGTTACAATTTTCAGAAAGTTATATGAAAATCCAAGTCATAAATTTTTTTTAATAAGTACAAAAGTTTCAATTTTAGTCATTTTAATCTGAAACGCACCTTTAGGGGCGACACCAGTGGTTTTCTGGAAAACCTATTCTGTTACTTTTTACTCATACCATCTTTAATGTTTGCGCAAAATTTAAAAAAACTCCAAGGCGTAGTTATTGAGAAAGTGCAAACAGACGAACGGACGAACGGACAAGGGTGAATTTCGTCGGGGGATCAAAAATGTTTTAATTATCTTTGGTATCTGACAGGCAAATATATAAGCGAAAGGGAAACTAACCATACAGATCGAAGAACAATATATATATAATTATTTCCGCAGCCTAAAGAAAGCCGAAGCCCACAAGAGCAACGCCAGCTAACGAACCGAAAGTCTAAGACTCAGGTTTCGCACTCATTTGGACTCATCAGTCAGACATATCTTCACCCGGGATTTGAAACTCGAACATCCTGCATGCAAGGCAAGCACTGTACATACTGAGCGAACGCCCGGCACACGAGAAATTCTGTTAACCAACATACATCAAGCAAACTGCGACGAAATCAAGCTGTGGAAAATTCTATAACAAAAATGGCTCGTTAGGTTAGATCTGCTGGATGGTGTCGTCCTTTCGAGTTAAAAAAAAACCTTTTTTGGGAGACATCGGCTTGGGGGTCAGCTGGTTGGATGACCACGCATCTTGTCGAGATGAAGTAGGTCTATTCCACAGCTGTATTTCGTCGCGGTTTGCTTGATGTGTGTTGGTTAACAGAATATATTGTGTGCGGGGCGTTCGCTCAGTTGGTAGAATGCTTGCCTCGCATGCAGGATGCTCGGGTTTCAAATCCTGGGTGCGGTTATGTCTGACTGATGAGCCCAGATGAGGGCGAAACTCGAGTCTTAGACTTCCGGTTCGCTGGCTGGCGTGACTCTTGTGGACTGCGGCGTTCTTTGGGCTGTGGAAATAATTATATATAATCTCTCACATTCTGAATATTATATATATATATATATATATATATATAATGTAGTATTATATTCAGTTTGAAGCAATATATGCAGTGTGAAAGGCGAAAATACTATAACTCTATACGAAAAGTCTAAATGTATCTGAAAATGCTATTTCATACAATACGTAGATGGACGTTATATGTCAAAGTTAATGTGACAAATGGAGAAACAACTTCACATAAATCATATGTATCCATTAAGAAAAAAACTTACTGTGACTGATGGGCAGTTCCTATTATAAGAATTTAACAATGAAAAGGTTTCTTATTGTTTGGATTAGATGTCTCTAAAGTTTTCAGACGGGGGCCATATTGGTCATTTTTTAGAGCAACGCAGAAAAAAAAATACCTAGACTTGTTTAATACCGTTTTACTCATTAGCTTTGCCTTTTAATTAAACTGGTTCTCCTAAACCTCATTCTTTATTCATAAAGAGAAACCACCACGCTATTTTCACACAATTAAATTTTGAAAAAAATTCCCAGATACTTTTATGTTTTCTGTAAAGGTTTTGTGGGCTGAATTAAATATTTTGGTGGGTCGGATGTGGCTCACGAGCTATAGTTTGGAGATCACTCTTGAATTATGCAATTGTTCTTTGGGATATTATTCTCACAACGTTTAAGCCGATATAACCTCTGATCTTTTTGAGATGCGTCTTATACCTAGGAATCTTAATGTCGTAGGACTCTGTACAGGATTTTTAACTAAACTTTTTATCTCATCGGTGGAGAAAGCATGCTACTGTTCTGTCAGATATTATCAAGTAGAGGTCCTAAACAATTTGTAATCGCATTCTTAGTATCTCGGAAGATCGAAGATTATATCGGCTGAAATATTGTGGGAATAACATATATAATAATGAGAACAGTAGTCTGAGTAATCTAAATAATACAAATTACCGGAACCTGTGAACATTCCACAGGGGACACATTCATATGTAATATATTGATGTTGGCATTCTGTAGATGTTCAGTGTAAATTGAGACGCTCTGATATTATTGTAGCTTTTTGTTAAAACTGCAAAAGTATTTATCTAAGCTAGCATGAACGCTCGGAAAAGCCCGGTCGTAATGTACAATGTTATATTTTAATTCTTGCAGATTTCGTATATATTATTATAGAGTTAATGTTCTATCGATTTATATAGTTGCGATTTAAAAAAAGAAATATATCCATATGATTTGAGTGCATTAGTTTGAATCGAAACCGAAATAAAAAATATATATATATATTTGTGTGTGTGTACTAGCAAATGTACCCGTCGTTGACTGGGTTCAAAAACAGCCTACAGAAAATGGACTCTGATTTATGAAAGTATGATAGGTTATGAAAAGGAAGGGTTGTAAATTTGGGTTGAATTTGAGGGTATCAAAACCAAAGCAAAATATGACGAAAGTAAAAATAAAATAGATAAACCCCATAATTTATTATACCATACCTGTTCACACTGAAACACTTATCACAATATTCTGTGGATCTATATTAAAAAACCCTTGTTAAACTTAGTGACATTTTTCCATTCTATGGAGATCAGGCGCGAACGAACACCCCATAATTTTATTATACCATATTTCTTCAAACTGAAACATAATTACCAAAGTATACTTACGCAAATAGATATGAAAAGTCTTTATTAAAGTTTGTGCATATTTCCATTCTATGGAGGCCAGGCGCGAACGCAGACCCAACAATTTTATTATACCATCCCTATTTAAGTTAAAACATGCTTATCAAAGTATTCTTATGTACATCTATATCCAAAACACTTGTAACCGTTTTTTTTTTCATTTTTAATTTTTTTATTTCCATACTTTGTGGACAAGGCGCGTACGCAGACCCCACAATTTTAATGAATCATCATTCTGCCAGATCAAACATACCCATTCCTGTGTCTCGATACATCTTCCATCATTATATCTAATCAGTTTTTTAAAATAGTCAACCATATAGGAGCCTATTCGTGACCAGACACACACACACACACACATGCGCATTCAGTTTATATATATATATATATATATATATATATATAACTTGTGTTCCTTCGGCCATAATCGTAACCGAAACCAAAACTTATGAAGAATTCTGAATAAAATTATTTATAGAAAAAAATATAGAAGACATAAATGCCATCTGCTATAATTGAAACCGAAACCAACAATTTTTGGCAAAATAATTTATGATAAGAAATGGAATTACATAACAGTTAAACGACCCGTTGCCGTATGTAGTTTTACGTCATACCCAGGACAAGAATATAATACTACATTCAGAATGTGAGGCACAGAAAGTAACGCACACGCTATCGTATTAATATATAGATAATGAATCATCATATGAAAAATTCCGACGAAAACGTTTTTTCAAACTTAAACTTGGGTAATCACGGACAACACATCTTAAAAACGAATTGAGGTCGCATATACAAATGGAAGTGACTCCCTTTTGTTCGTAACCGTCAAATATGATCGAGTGTAAAATTGGAATCGTCCTAAAATTGCTTTTCTTTTTTTGGCCGTTAAGGGCCGCGCCTAAGTTTGACTGAAAGCACAAGATATTTCTTATTTTACGTCTGAATGATCAAAGACTTTGTTCGGTTCTTCTGAAGCCAGCGGCTACCTTTCTCCCCGCCGTATGTTGCTGCGTCTCGCATCACGTTAATAACGTCTGTCGGTGTTGGTTGGGCCTGGCTTAGGCAATATGGCGTATAACATCTGAGAGGTTATTTTCCTAGTGTGCATGACTCTGTTGACAAATCTTCTCATCACTTTTGTGTCTGTATAAGATCCGAAAAATAGAATATACTGAACGATTGGTAAAAACGAGGCAGAGGCTTTGCAGCGGAAAACATTAATGCGACGATCATATACAATGTATAGGAGGCATCAAAAGGGATATTTATTACGCAGGTTTTCAGCAGGGTCATTCTAGTAAGCCTATGGTGAAATTCGAAATTAAGCATACAAACACAAACACACACTTGCGCACACACACCCATATATATTTGTATATATATATATATATATATATATATATATATGTGGGGGGGGTGCGTGTAAAGAAAGAGAGAGAAAGAATGAAAGATTGATAGGTGTGTGATGTGGGCAGGAATTATAAATTGAATATGTATTAAATAAATGAATATTAGGCGTAATTTGTTTTTTGGGGTCTGACTGTGGTGTGTTACATACTAGAGATGCCCTTTTGTGATTGTTATTTATTTTTTATTTTTTTGAAATGTATACATCATAAATTTATATATTTATAATAAAAATGCCTAGTGACAGTTGTTTCTTAATAAAATGTTGTTTGAATAGACCAGAACGTTATCAAATTAATATATATATATATATATATATATATATATATATATATATATATATATATATATATATATATATAAATGAAAAATGTAATTTAATAAATAAATAATCATCAGTCAATTTTAGCTGACGAGTCAATGCGAAAGGTCGGTTAGCGATTGAGCACAGCGACCGTGACCTATCAGATACAGTACAGCCGAGCGACAGATCTGGATAGCGATATATCAGTGACAGTAGAAGCTGAATCAACGTAATCGTGGCGACAGGGCGAACAACGCGGGTGTGCAACAGAAGGAAACAGTGCAAGGGAGGAAATATGAAACAATATATATGACAATAATAAACAATATTTTATTTTTGTCTTCGAGAATTGGATATCCCCCATTGCTCCCTACGTTAGTACTTTGCTAGAAACCCGGAGAAACTTTCCTATTTTCATATATCTTGTTACGTCATCATCTTTACCGTTCCCAACCGATTTGAGGTAGCGTAACAGATTTGCTTGCTATAGTCTCCAACAGCCAATCAGAAAAAAACGTCTGTCTGTTTCTTACAGATTCTGAAAACTTTTGCACACCAGTAATATTATTATAATTTTTGTTCTGCTGAATGAAAATTGAATAATTTTCAAAATATAACTGTTGACTATTGACTGTAAAAATTGTTTGAAATTTAGTCGCAAAATGAGTGAGCGGTGAAGCTTTAGAGCAGATCGAAATGATTAAAACTAACACTTAAACATACATTCAAACACAGTAGTTAATAAAAATGCCTATTGACAGTTGTTTGTAAATAAAATGTTGTCTGAATAGACCAGAACGTTATCAAATTAAATGCATATACATATATATATATATATATATATATATATATATATATATATATATAGTGTGTTTGAATGATATATCATTATCCGTATGCGTGTATTTATCACGTCGTATGCGAATACTGATATAGAGAAGTAGTAAATGCCTTTAAATTAAGTAGTAAAACGAAGTAACTGCTTGGGAAATAGCATGGCGAACACTCAGCGGCTTACTATGTATTTAATGAAAAGATTAATATAAGATAAAATTCTTTTCTATTTTCGTATAGCTATGACGATAGAAGTTGGGAACAGTATATATTTATAGAGATATAGAGAGATAATAAAATGTGTATAACGGCACAGCATTTAGTAGTTTAACATTACGAAATCTTGATTTTAATATTCTTAAGGGACAATAAAATTGGTGCAAAATATGTGTGTCAATCAATTTATATAAACGTAGCAAATAATGCTGTTGAATGATCAATATTTCGACCTTTCTATCTCGTCGTCAAGACGCCGAATTAATCTAGTTGTCAGAAAATAAATTTCAAATATCTTCTCAGAAAAAAATATCGATAAACAAAAGAAGCAGTCGTAGTATTATTTCGCTAACTTTCAGCTCTCAAGCATCCTTTCTCCGTCACACACCCAACCAGGATATGAACTCATGATTGACCAAAAAGCCATTTGATCTACCGTACTTAACACCTGTCAATACTAAACAATCCAGAAAAAGTATAGACTTTTAATTCTATTAGAATGAATATTAAACAAGTTTTACCATTATATTCCATAAGCTAATGCTAATTCTCGAATTTATTAATTTAATCTAATTTATTGGCTAGAGCTGATAGGAAATACTATATTAATTTGGTTAAAGGGGAAAATTCCGCTCGGGTTTTAACACACTATAAGTAGACGTTAATAAATAGTTATCTCGATTAATCAAAACAAATTAATTGTACTTGAAGCCTTTCACTTTAATTTTAATAGGTATATTAACTTTTTCAAACGTATCAAAATATCATATTGCCTAATAGAAATTACACAGGAAAACCTTGCAAATCCACATGTATATGTACGCACATATTCATACAAGTGCACGCATGCATACACGGGCATCGTTGATAGCATAAATTCGAAACACATGTCTCTTTATGTTTAATAATAACTAATAGTTATTTTATACGTGTGTGTAGTGTAATATTAAATTTTTATGCACGTAAATCGCCGCCGTCGATGTTGTTTTGAACAAACTGTGTGCAGCAGTTATACCGCCTCCCTGGCCTTCAAATCAAAAAGTTCAGTATCTGTTCTAGTGCTTCACTTAAGTAATTAGGTTTTGGTCAATGTGTAGGGGGGCGGGATCCTTCATACCGAGACAATTACTTTTGAAGCCAATTGGCCTTGTCAATGTGAGGAAAACTCTTCATATAAAGAAAATTGCTATTTATTTGGACACTGCCAGAATGCCCCCTTTTTGAGGGAGCTGGTTTTCTCCCACATTAAAAAAACGACCTTATGTCTAATTCGCTTTGGTTGGGAAGTAAATAAATACCAACCATTTTCATCTGTTATGTAGAACTGATACTAACACTTTAGTTTTAAACAGAAAACTGCTTGACTTCGGAGTTTTTCTGAAGACCAACATCAGTTCGCATGCCCATACATTTACATAGTAATAATTGCGATTTTTCTGGAAGACGTAAGGTGTAAGTGTGTTGTTTTTATTGATCAAGTCTAAAACTTTGGAAAGAAAAAGGTGGAAAAATTAGATTATGAAAATATGTTTGGAACGTTAAAGTGAATAAGCTTAAGGTCTGAATTTCCTTTTGGTTTATCCGAGAAATAAAAAAAGAACACCTGAATTCAGTTGCTTTTTGTATATATTTATATATATATATATATATATATATATATATATATATATATATATATATATATATCATGTGTGGGCATATGCATAATCAATTTCTTCCATAAATACCTCAAATTCCAATATATATATATATATACATATAAATATATATAAACATATGAGTATACATATGCTTATATAAAAATAGTTGACACAATTTCTTTGTCAGCATTATAGATTTATACCGTTCACTGAATGTAGGTAATGCAGTTGTCGCTAAGTAAATGCGTAAGCGCTTAAAATGAATCGAGATATTACTTTGTGGTAAAGTGCTTTTTAGTCTATAGGGAAAATACACAAAATGTACATACTTACCCAGAAATATACTTTCCAAATAACATAATGATGAAGACGATGTTGAACGGGAATAAAACGAAAGTGAACGAACGGATGAAGAAAGGTGGACTAAACACAACCCTTGCATATCAAGCAGACAATGGAATTTGAAATGTGTTTGATATAAAACTTAAAAGATAAAAAGTTTTACCTCCATTTGTACTAAGTTCAAATCTTTCACACTTTTAAAGGTGAAATCGTCGAATTGCTGGGATATATTTGTAAAATACATTTGTGACACTGATCCCCGATTAAATCCTGAGCAATATCGGGTCTTGCTGAAATCAATCCAGTATAATATCATAAACATAATTCAGAAAATATTCAATATTTAATCGAACAATACCTTATCATCAGGAATATGGTTTCAATACATGTTTATATATACATATATTCACAGATATATTCACGCGTGTATATATAGAATGGAGAGAACTTGAATGCCTACTAGACACTATCTTTAAGTGTTTAAGGTCTCTCTGTACAGGGATTCGTCAGAACAACCTGGCATGAGGTTACTTTTCCCTAGAAGTCAACCCTGACTAAATTTCAAAATTACATAGTATTCGCTGCCTGAATAAGTTTTCTTAACTATGGCTAACTCGCATTAGCTTTTACGAGGAATGGTGCACCTTCTCCAAGTGATGTTACTTCAAGTAATAGCAGGAAGCTGGCTACTCTACCAGACTATATAAATTCTTGTCCTGGAATCCAGTAAGACCAAGAGACCAAAACGAAAAGTGTACTGCACCATATGAAAATTGATAATTGGGAACAGAAAAATTATGTTCTCAATTTTTTTACTAACTCAGTGTTTGAGAGATAAAGAACTTTAATGGAACATTCGAATATCTATAGATCTCATATGGAGTTCAACTGTTAGCCCCAGGTAGTGGGCTCCTTGATTTCTAACAACTTCGACTGAAGTAAAATAAAACAATATATATATATATATATATATATATATATATATATACAAATAAAAACGCATTAGTCTTTATTATTTCTTTTACTTTCTCTCCATAACGTGAGGCATAAATTCAGATGAGGATTTGGTAAAATTGTTTCTGTTTAATGAATTGGATTAGAACTTAGCATACCAAGGTTTTCAGTCGTTGTAGTTTACCACGTAGCCACAATATGGCAACGTGTTCGTCTTATAGAGCCATTCGAGGTTCTATATATTATATAAACATAATTATATCGGACGTGTATTCATTCTTATGTATGATTAATAACTAATTATTTGAGGATAATACTCAGTTAATAAGCATAATAGCTTTATTTACTGCAATTACGCAATGATTATATTCATCTATTTTCAATAATTACTTCGAATATATATTTTTATCCAATTATATCGGTTTAAGGAAATTGCTCCTTCCAAATATTGTACTATATTTGATAAAGTTCACGTCAATCTAAAACAAAGCACTAGCATCGGCACTCGCGTAAATGAGTACGCCATCTTAGTGTACCGCTACCCCTTGCCCTGAATTCTACCAATTTTACCAATTTTATTCAGATATGTTAAATGTTTTAATAAAATTATACCGCCCTATCTATCTATATTTATTTACACGATATCTATCTCTACAAGTTATTTTTTTTGATGATCTTAATTTTGTGACATCTGTGTGCAGTTATCTCCCTCTCTGGTATAATATATGCGTTATCTTGTGCAGTTATCCCCCTCTCTGGTGTAATATATGCGTGATCCTGAATTGCTTGTTGTCACCCGTGCACCAAGGGACACCACCTTTTGTTGTCAGGGAGTAATCTCTAATAATGGTCTGTGTGAGAACTGCTAATGATAGCAATTACAATAGTAATAATAATGATATTATTATTATGATTCTTCTTCTTCTTCCTCTTCTTGTTATTATTATTATCATTATTATTATTATTAAAAATATACAAATACTTTATCGTCAGGAATATGTTTTCAATAATTATGCTTATATATACATATATTCACATATATAATCACACACACACACACACACACACACATATATATATATATATATATATATATATATATATATATATATGTATATATATACAAACAAAAACACATTGGTCTTTATTTAATAGACAATAAATATTACAAATAGTTGGTAATATTTTAAACATTTTTAATAATAGTAATAAAACTAATAATAATAATAATTATTATTATTATTATTATTATTATTATCATCATCATCATTATCATTATTATTACTCTTATCATTATTAATTAACCACGTCTGATTAAACACAACAGAGTTATTCTTTTTCCAATTTTTCTGGATATCTTTTCAATTCGCAAAGCGGTCTTTTTATTTCGGCTGGCATGGTATATATAATGGCGCCCGAAGTTGTTGTTCAGCCATATTCTTCTCAAGCGCTTTCTATCGGTGCATTCGATAGTCGTCAGGAGCGATTGTTGTTGTTACCGTTTTCTTTTTTCTTTGAGGCCTGGTATATTTATAGTTTTTTTTTTACATTATATATAATATTAAATGTACTAATAAAAGACTAAAGATAGAGAAATGAAAACTAAAAAATTCCAAATATAAATAAAAAATATTAACATATCAAGGAAAAATATGCGTGTGTGTGTGTGTGTCAGCTGCTAAGGAAAATGCGGCAGACATTTCATATCGGCAGCATAACGTGTCAGTCTATAAAAAGGTCGGAATTACGGGTAAGATATATGTTTGTTCAAAGGAACGATAAAGTAACCTCAATTAACCGGTGATAAAAATGAATTAGAATAAACTGGCATTTGCTATCGTAAAAAGAAACTTCTAACACCGCCATCTTAAACCATACCCGCTACCCTACTATCACTACAGAAAATAAAAAAAAATAAAAATAAAAAGAGACGAGGATGAAGGAAAACATCATTAATACAAATAAGAATAAAAATAAAAAATACGCCATAAAATAATATAGATGGTAATATTTAAAACATTTTTAAAACCTTGATTCCAGTAAAGCAACCGACCCTGACGGTATTCCAATTATAGTACTCAAACAACTTCAACCAGAACTAGCACCCATACTTACAAAACTGTTTAAACGTTGTCTTAAGGAAAATTGCTTCCCATCACCCTGGAAAATCTCATCAGTATGCCCTGTATTTAAGAATTCAGGTGATCGTTCATCCCCCTCTCAGTACAGGCCAATAAGTTTCCTGTGCGTCATGAGTAAGTTGCTGGAATCTGTGTTAAATAGAGAAGTAATCAACCATCTAAGCAAAAATAACCTTCTTAGTGACACACAATATGGTTTCCGTTCTGCTAGATCTACAGCATATGTGCTTACAGGTATATCTTATAGGATTAGCGAATCTCTCGACAGAGGCAACCTTTCTTGGGTAATTGCTCTTGACATATCAAAGACCTTTGATAGGGCATGGCATAAAGGTTTACTTCACAAGATCTCCAGCTATGGTATAGCTGGAAATGTCTTCTCAATTATTAAATCATTTCTCTCTGATAGGTTCATAAGTGTAGTAGTTGATGGGCAAAAGTCAGAAGCTCACAATATAAATGCTGGAGTCCCTCAGGGGTCCATCCTGGTCCCAACTCTTTTCCTGACCTACATTAATGATCTTCGAAATCACATCCTTACATCATTCGTAGACATTTTTGCTGACGACACTACCATCTATGGTAGCACATCTAAGACAGTAAACGACCAAGTTCTCTCCGATTCTCTCTCCTCTGATCTTGATCACGTTGTACAATGGGGAAAGGAGTGGCTGGTTACTTTTAATGCATCTAAAACCAAGCTTCTATCTTTACATCATCAACGTTCGGATCCCCATCTGGCATCAATTAAAATGAATGGCTCTCGTATTGGGGATGCCTCAAGTTTTGACAGGCTTCTGCGCTTGACCTTTACTCCTGATCTTAAATGGAATACGTAATCAAATCTGTTGCCAAGGCCGCTGGAAAAATGGTCGGATCCTTCTATCGATCCAGTAGATATCTCACTACTGATGCAATTCTCTATCTATATAAGAGCCAGATACGTCCAAGGATGGAATACTGTTGCCACATTTGGGCAGGAGCTGCTAGAAAAGACTTTTCCTGCCTTGATAGGGTTCAAAATAGACTTCGTGGCCTGGTGGGAGATGTTCTTTTCTCTTCGCTGCAACCTCTATCTCACAGAAGAGATGTTGCGAGTTTGTCTCTGCTTTATCGTTATTTTCATGGAAAGTGTTCAACTGAGCTTCAATCTATGGTCCCCCCTCGCCAAACTTTCACAAGAAACACTAGACTAGCTGAAAACATTATCAATAATTTTCCCCACTCTTTATCTGTGCCTAAACCTAAACATAGATTCCATGGTCAAAGCTTCTTTCTTAGAACTGCACGCCTGTGGAATTGTCTTCCGTTTTCCTGCTTTCCAGCTGTCTATGATATGGTTGTCTTCAAGTCCAACGTGAAAAATGTTTCTGATGAGCCGTTCCACTTAACTTAACAAGTTTACCGAACTTCCATTACTATTGATTACTATATTGTCCTTTTGACTACTCTACACTCTTTAACTATTATCCTTGAGCGGCCGATCGGCCTTGATAAGTGGTGACGCCTATGTAAAAAAAATATAAAGTCATGTAATAATAATAATAATAATTATTATTATTATTATTATTATTATTATTATTATTATTATTATAAATATAATAAATTTAATAAATAATAATAACAATCAATTATAACGTCTAATACTTAATTATAATAATGAAAAAAGCTAATCTAATATATAAAGCTCACCATGTCTCTGTGTGTGTCAGTCTCCGTTTTTAAATTGTATCTCCTCCTAGACGGATGGTCGTTTGACGGCGTGTAGTAGCACAAAATATTGCATAAAGGGTGCAGAATTTTATTAGTGGTGTTTTAATTGATTCAAATAATTGCTAAGGAATTCAAAAAAGGGGTTCAAACTTGAAAGAAATGACAACTTAACGAACATATCGACAATGGCGTCGTTTGCGCATGTGCACGATCTGTAACAGAGGTTTATTTATTTATTAAATATACCAGGTTATTGACGCTGTTGTTTCTTTGGTGCAATGCGTAACGTTATCGATTATTAACACCAATATTGCCGGTTCGAGCTCCACCCTTTCTTTTGTTTTTTTTTTGTTTTTTTGTTACATTCCGATATTTTGGTCTTTTAAATGTTAATAATTATAAAAGAACATTTTTATATAAAAAAATACAGAAAAATGTTTTTGCTGTATGAAACGAAAATGTCATATTCTAAATATATAGTATATATTATATATCGGCTTATTTGTTACATTCCAATAATCAAGTAAATAGATCCAGTAATGGAATTTTGCATTGAATTCATTCCTAAACTATTTAACCGATCATTACTAAGTTTAATTATGTGTATATGTCTATATTTGTATGTATTTGATTTGCTCCTAAATTAATTAACCGATCATTATTAATTTTAATGATGTGTAAATGATTATATATTTCTGTGGATTGGATTCACTCCTAAACTAATTAACTGGTCATTATTAATTTTATTTATGTATATATGTCTGTGTATTTGTATGTATTGGATTCAATCCTTAACTAATGAACAGATCATTATTAATTTTAATGAGGTTTATATGATTATGTATTTCTATAATTGGATTCACTCCAAAACTAATTAATCGATCATTATAAATTTTGATTATGTTTATATTTTTATATATTTCTACGTATTAGATTCACTCCTAAACTAATTAACCGATCATTATGAATTTTAAGGATGGTATATGTATCGTTACTATAGCACTCTGATGTAAAAACAAATAAACTCTTACCTGTGACATACGGAAAAGTTAGCACAACAGAAAAGTATATAAAATTATCGAGTAGTTTCATCTATATCGTAGAAATTACGTACTTGTACATTATCCTACTCAAGAAATAAGGTACTTCTGCAATATAGTACTCATATGAAAAAAACAAAAAATCCAACCTGCATAAAAGTTATTAAATCCAAAATCATGTAATATATTCATGTAGTATGATTTTTAAATGAGAAATAAGGTTCTTCTTTACTATAGAGCTCTGATGTAAGAACAAAACCTCTACCTGTGGCATACAGAAAGGTTTGCAGAACAGAAAATTATGTAAATTATTTAAATATGTATTATACATTACCCGCCCTAGGCAAGGAACTTTTTTTCCATATATGTGCTGTAAATTTTCTGTTCTAGGGCAGTACAATTATCTCATACATATAATACCCGTCTTAGGATAGGTAAAATATTATTTTGATCAAGATGGCAAATGATGCATAGATATAAAAATATTCCTCTATCTTAAGAGTAACAGGTATGTTCAAAAATGTTCTTATACGGTTCCTAGCAACGCCGGATGGCCTTTCTAGTGAATAATAAAAAAAGTTATGAAAATATAAAAGTTTGTAGCTACAATAGTGTAGAAATAACAAAACCAACAAATATAATTTAGAATGCAAATAATAATAAAATAATAATTAAAATAAAAAATATATATAAATCAAAACTTATAAATATCAAGAACTGTAAACAAAACAAACAAAATATAATAACAAAAGCGATAATAACAATGAAAATTACTTGGTTTAAAGTTACTTTAAACAAATTATTTAAACATTTTGGGAATAATATATATTTAAGCTTATGATATCTAAGCTTATGATAATGATAGGTACGTATCATTTATTATTCAAATTTATAATATACCTGTAAGTAAAACGTATAAAAATTTAAGGCATTAGCAACACACACACATACATAAGCCGAATTTTGTAAAATATCGATATGAAAAAAAAACATCATTAAAAGGGAAAGGAATGAAAATCTGAAGTAAAATCATCAATAAATATAATGTACATGAATATGTAAAATATCAGAAGTTATACTGGACATCATTAAAAGTGAGTGAACCAAATAAATATTTGGAGCATGTAAAACAATCATTTGGAATAATAAGTATAGTTTATGAAATAATATTCTGAAGCGGCGTTCATAAAGATAGTGAAGATTTTAATAAATATGAGCATTACTATAGGATATAAGTAATACAAGAGTGTTGGATAAGAATTTTAATTTTGTTTTTAAATAGTTTTAATGCTCTTTACTTGAAATAATTTCAGCGAACCGAAATTAAAACGAAATTTGAGGCGATAACTACTTAAATGAATTTTATATAAACTACACATGCCATAATCGAATATTCCTGAAACACAAAATAACGGAAAACATTAAAATATGTTTATAAATATTTCGTACGTTGACGGAACTCTCTTAATGCTCAGGTGCCCCTCCTTCAAATTGAAAACGAGGCTCTCCATTTCAAAATCGCTGCCATTTTGATTTTTTAACCGGTTCGTTAATTAAAAAATTTCTTTTTACAAACTACTTAAAAATACAAGCCAATGAACTTTTCTACCATAAAAGTAACTTTTATTGACTATGGTAACATTTATTTCTTGTATATATATAACATTTTCTCTTTGTAAGGAAACATAATTTTTTTTGGTCACTCTTGGCTAGGAATAGATATAAAAATATATATTTTCGCGAAAATTTTTAAATATCTCTTTAGAATTCCCTACTTTTGATAAGCTATCATACTTTCATCAATCACAGTCCATTTTCTGTAGACTGTTTTTGAACCCATTCAACGACGGGTACTTCAGCTACTATATATATATATATATATATATATATATATATATATATATATATATATATATATATATATATATACGTGTAGTAGTAGAATACTAACTTAAGGACTAGATAAATTAATTCCTCTAACAGAATGTTTTTGCATCTTCTAACATTCTTACATCTTAAAAACATTATTCCAAGCTTTATAAAAAAAACTATGACATTTTTTATTCTAGAAAATTCTACAGATAAAAGCTTAAATTTATGGATATCTTGCTTGATCTGTGCGAAATTAATATGCATTAAGTTTCGATCAAATCTTAAATATTTAAATGTTCAATTAGGGATATGCCTATATTATAGCTCAAAAACGCTTTGACCAATTCAAAAGAAACTGAAATTTGCGTTATAGTTATTAATTTATGCCTAAACACAAACTACTTTATAATTCTTATGCCTAACATATAAACGAATTCATTGAAATAATCCAACTTTATTCACCAAAAACGTCATGCTTAAACGATACACTGATTCCAAGACTTAACAATATGTTGTTTTTTTTTATTATTATTCTGGTGTATTTTTCATTGGTTCTAAAATACGCATTAGTTTCCGAACTATCTTTTTTCGTTAAAACCAAATACTTTTTTGCTTGAAGCTTTCGTTTGAGATCTGTCATCACTTTCTAGTTGTTATAGTTGCTGCAGGCCAAATTGTGAGAATAGTGTGAGTGCGAATGCAATTCGAAGTGTAATTCATGTAGCTTTGCCATCTTTGCCATCAACTTGTAACATCGTGTATTATCGTTGCTAGCGCATTTTCCTTCTTATATGTCACAGTTTGTGAAAGTTTTTACCTGAAAAACTCTATATTATATTTGGCATTAATAATATTTTCCTCTAAACGTAATCACTAAAAAAGAATCGTTCGAATCCTAAAATACGGAGGTCCAAATTTTCTGATGTTTGCCTCTTTTGCTACTCTGGATGACTTTATTTGCTACTGCATATTTAGTTTACTGGTGATTCGATACAGGATTAAAATGATTTTCCCATGCTGCCTCAATTGGTAAACATCAGTACTTTAAATATATATATATATATATATATATATATATATATATATATATATATATATATATATACCAAACAATGTAGCGAGCTATAATATTATACATTGTGTAAAATGTAAACATTTTAGACAAAACGATGTTTTCATTCAGTTACAAATAAATTGCTTTCTCTCTCTATCTCTATCTCTCTCTACCTCTCTCTCTCTCTCTCTCTCTCCTTTTTTTAATTCGATAGTTTTTATAAAAGCTCCTTGGACTGACATTAATCTCAGATCTAAAACAGAATATTTACATGCCGACTGTAGCTAAGATCGCTGTAATAAGTTGGGATCATTCCACTGACACAAAAATTCCGGTGCAATATTTTTCCCATTTAAAGTCTGATACTCCAAAATTCGATTAATGCTGATAAGGATTAAATAATTTTGATAACATCTGCCAAGGTACAAGACAGAATGCAAAATAGTCGACTTTGAAAATATAACGTTGGAAGAAATGTTGCTGGTCTCTCTCTCTCTAATCTATCTCTATTTTCGTGAAAGGGTCTCAACTTATATCCAGTATTTAGTTCTACTTAGATACACACAGCAATACAGAACTTCTCTGCTGGGAATTAGCGTCCGTAGAACTCATTTGTGCGGAACTGTCCCTTGCTGATTACGGCTCGATTTTCTTAAAATTCAATGTCAACAAATTATTTTCAATACATCGTCTCATAAGCAATGAAACGCTAGGTGTATCAGAATTTGAGGGGGAATTTTTGACACCCCTAACACGAAACTTCGAATAAAATATAAAAACCGTAATTTCTCTTTTAAAGTGGGTTGTTTATTTTCTTTATGGATTATACTTCCAAAATAAACTATTAAAGTTGTATCAAACGTAATAGAAATATTATTTTTTTTATTTAAAAAAAAAAAACAGTAATGAAATCAATTGAATTTTACGCGTTCAGTATTTTTCAATTTTTAAACTTTAAAAATCTATCAAAATTTTTCTATTAATTCAATTTTTACGATATTTTCAGGGTCAATGTGAAATTTTATGTTCTTTCCAATAAACTGAATATAATATTTTAGACAAACGTTTTTTTTTAATTCACGCCCTCCCATTTTGAAATGTCTATTAAAAAGTAAATAATTAATTTACACACTAAAGCTTTATATATCACAAATTGAAGATAAAAGATCAATAAATAATATATTCAAATTTAAAACTAAAAAAAGTAGTGTTTTTTTAGAAATTTTCTTGTAATGTCCGAAGTTTAAAACCTTTTTTAAAAAAAAAAAAAAAAAAAAAAACACGTTGGTTTTTTGTTTTCATTTTTTAAATGAAACCTTGGTCCTTGCTCCCTTAATTGAAAAAAATTAGGGTTTAAATTACATTTTTCGAGTAGTTATCAGTTGGAAAGACAGGGGGTCGAATTATTCAATATATTTCACGCATTCGTAAGGTTAATTTCTGACGCACCTAATGAAACAGGTCATACCATTGATAAATGTAAGTTCATTCATTGTGTTCCTCACGTTTTAGCTTAAATTTATTCGTGTAGCTTTTTGATAAGTGATGTTCTCAATAGTAAAACAAATGACTCCAGATATTTCGGCAACGGGTGTTTTTGTTGAGGTCAATTTAACACGCTACATTTATGTCAGTTGTATAAGTGAATGTGAAAAGAACGCGGTTTAAACAAAACAACCATAAAAGCTATCAATTACGATGATAATGCAACCATTAATAGCATAAGAACGGAAAAAGTCAAGGCTACCATATAGCAATCAATTTAGCAATAATGCGAACTGAGTTCATGATTGAACGCGGTATTTTGCAACGTTAAATAGCAAATGGGTTCGCTCGTAGGGGTTTTATTGCATGGAAACTGCCTCGGAACACGATAAGAATACACACCTAAGTTAATAAAGCGATTAAATATTTGCTTGTTGCATTCGTTTTGAACTTTATATTCCGCTAGTTGTTGTTGTTGTTGTTGTTGTTGTTGTATACAGGAAAATCCGTCCGTTCATCCGTCGCTCAATTTTCAGATTTCAACAGCATGTCGATTACTTAATTTTAAGATGTAATATACATTTCTTTTATTCGCGTATATATACTAGCAAGAAGTGTATATGTAAATTGGTCAATCTGTCACGTTTGAGTTTGAAATGCCATTTCTTCACTCTGTCAGATCTCATTTTGATGCAAAGAAACAGATAAAATAAACGCATTTTACATTTTATCCATCTAAATTCTGCCCCGCTGCTTCAGATTTTTTCTGTTTAAGTTGGAAATAACATTATCGTCAGTCTTAACTTTGCAATTAAATTTTAGTCAGTCTCTCACGTTTAAATTTTATTGCTATTGCTCAATACTTTACATGCGGCAGTTAATATATATTTGGTAGATGGTCCGTCAACAAATATGTCAAGCTTTAATTTGATAGATGAATATCGTATATAACATATTTTTGAAGTATGTTATTTCGCCTATCTCGTTTACGTTTTAAATGGTATTTCCGTTTGCCTTTCCCCTTAAAACGTTTTATAACAATCAAATCGCAAATCCCACACATATAATGAGCGCATCGGAAGATTTTTCACAGGGTTTTTCGTTTAAAGTGAATTATGGAATAATTTATTTTCTGTTAATGTATTGCAAAGTTTAAACGCGAACATAGAGAAAGCAATTTGTTTGGATTTCGGAATAATGTGCATATAGGATGAGGAGTCATTTTTTGGATGTTGCTTTTGTTATTTTTAATAAGAGTTCGTGTAATATATAGCGCCACACAGAACTGGTTATAGCTAAAATTTTATTCGCTCATTGTTGTAGATAAAATAGCGATGTTTAAACATACACACATATATAAAGGCCCAATGTATGAACGCCATGATTGGAGTGTTATCTGTGTAGCAACATAGATGCGTTTTCCGATAATGAAACGTGTGTCACTGTTTTATCTATGTACAAAGATATAAGTCAGTTGTGAGACAGACTACCGCCACCTGACAATGTAAGGATGAACTAAACCGTACTTTCCCATATTGTATGAAGTATTAGAAATGGCATGCCGTGGAAGCAGTGATAACTCAACAACTATTTGTTATATATAGGCAGGGGTGATTGATACCAAAACAGTATTATATATTATATATAATATATTATATATATATATATATTATATATTATATTATATATATATATTATATATAGTATACATATATATAGTAGGTGAGAGATATTGTTCTGATAACACATGTTATAAATGTATGAATTGTATTTATTATGAGATTAAGAGATATGATGTCGACGTATAAACTGAGTCATGTTGTATCAGAAAGTTATCAGACGGGTATATATTACAGTTCATATTTACATAAGGTATCGTTTTTTAAGAAGAATAATATATGCTTCATACCTTTCTTTCTTCAATAGTTCTTCTATCTCGACTGCTGAGCTCTGGTCTGAAACATGAAATGACCAACATAATAACCAATTATGAACTCTGTTCTTTCTTCTTTTGTGAAACCACAGAACAACACTTTATGTTTTAAAAATATAAATTTATTTCAGTTGTCTAAAATGGTCTTAAGAAGAGTCTGGATTTCGTCTACATGCTTATTCGTTATAGCCTCGATTCCTGGCTTGAAGTACGTCTATTCACTTGCGTGACTAAACTCCAACTCTTCGACTCTAAACTTCCCAACCTCCTGACCTCAGTTCCGTTACGTCATCATTCAAAAGCACACGTATCCATTACGTGTGACCTTTCCACTTCTGTCTGCCCAAGGTTATTTTGTTTATTTTTCCTACCTAACTCATGTAAACATCTTCAGCTAAAACCCATTGCTACTCTTTATTCTATAACAATAAATAATCAATTATAATAAACAGAATGACTCATAGAAATCTATCTATATTCTGTTTTCATTTTAATATACTTTCATAGAAGTGTTTCTGTTATGTAAAAAAAAAACTATTTTCTTTACGTCACAAGTGTCACACTCATACATGAATTCCACAGCTAATATAACATACTGACCCAAGGGGTCACGGATAGTCTAATATATATATATATATATATATATATATATTCAAATTCTATCAAAAGATAATATGACTGAGATTCCTAAACATTGAACTTTTAATGTGGATGTTGCCAAAGGTCAAGAGTTCAAACATCGAGTTAACTCTTTTAGCCACGTTGCATTGTTTTTTCAAACATGTTTCTGTAGATAAAGTATACGTATTTATTGATAATATTACAGAAATTGAGACAACTGCACTATTGGGTTTATGCAGGAAAGCGGTTGTCGCGAAACAGGTCATTTTCTATGAGATCTATCATAAAGAGTCACTGGTGCTTGTAAGTTTTTAATGGAAAAGGGTGACTGTGAAGCCATTAGGGATCTCATCAGAGAAACCCAATGGCGAAATATATTTTCTCTCCCTGCTGAACAGTGCGCAAATGAGAGCACTGAATAATTCAAAACGGCAACTGAAGCGCATGTTCCTACGCGGAAATTTTATAGCAAGCCCCACTCTCCCCAATGGTTTACTTCTACTTGTGCAGCTGCCATTGCGCAAAGGAAGCATGCGTGCCACAGATTTAACCGACATAAGTCCAGGTCAAACAGACAGAAGTAGATAGAAGCCAGAAGTAACTGTAAGAAAGAAATAGCGACAACTAAGAGATAATTTACTGAAACCACCTAAAACGCATCGAAGCCCAGAAATTAGGAACCCTTGACTTCTGGAAATCTACAACAGTGTAGTAAATAATGGCCAATCAACAATTCCCCCACTATCCAACAATCATGAGGTTGTTTGCTCAGCAACCGAGAAGGCTAATATGCTTGCCAGTCGGTTTGCCTCCAACTCCACACTGGACCCTGCTAATCACCCCTTCCTCGACTTTCCTTTGCGGACAGACGCCACACTAGACGATCTGAAAATCACCATTTCTCGGGTGTATGCTATCATAAAAAATATTGACACTTCAAAAGAATGTGGACGTGATCTCATTCCGGTTGTGCTATTAAAAAGTGCTCTGCCGAAGTAGTTCCAGTTCTCTCCAAACATTAAAATAAATGCCTTAATATATCTTGCTTTCCTGCCTGCTGGAAAACTGCTTCTGTGGTACCAGTTTTCAAGAATTCTGGCGAAAAAACTGACCCAGTAAAGTATCGCCCCATTAGCCTCCTCGTACTTTTCGCAAAAATATTTGAGTCTATAATTAGCCAAGCTCTAGACCATCTCCTTACAGATGCTAAACCTTTGACCGACTAACAATATAGATTTAGGCAAGCCCGTTCCACAGCAGACATCCTCACTGCAATCTCTGAACGTATATACAATTCACTGGACAAAACAGGGGAGGGTAGAGCGGTAGCTCTAGATATATCTAAGCTTTTGGCAGGGTATGACATGAAGGTCTTCTCATGAAAATCAGATCATACGGTATCACTGAACGAATACTTAACATAATTAAATCCATCTTAGATAAGAGAAAAGTCCAGGTTGTCCTCGACAGTCGTACATCTAAACAATATGATATAAATGCGGGAGTGCCTCAAGGGTCTATCCTTGGACCTCTATTATTCCTAATATTCATAAATGACCTCCCTGACGAAATTGTCTGTGAGATGGATATATATGCTTATGACACGACGCTCTATACGTCACAATGACACGCCTTATACGTTACACGACAGAAAAACAAATGAATACATATCTAAATAAATGACAGAAACACTAGAGGATGACCTCCAATCTGTAGTGGAATGGGGATAAAAATGGATGGTCACATTCAATGCTGTCAAGACTAAACTTTCCTTCAATAATTACAAGAAACCTTCTCTTCCACCAATAGCAATGGCCAAAGACTCTTTATCTGAAAGTACATCTTTTAAACTCCTCGGCCTAACGTTCACAGGAAATATGAGTTGGAACAACCACATTGAGAGCATTGTCAAGACTGCTGCGGAGAAGGTAGGCTCTCTCTACTGTGCTAGAAAACTATTAACACCTGAAAGTATCCTGTACCTCTATAAGGCCAGCATTCGCCCATGTATAGAGTGTTGTCATATTTGGGCTGGTCCATCTGCTACTAGTCTCTCGCCACACTTGACGATCTGAAAATCACCATTTCTCGGGTGTATGCTATCATAAAAAATCTTAACACTTCAAAAGAATGTGGACGTTAATAGTTCAAAAGAATGTGGACGTGAATAGTTCCAAACGGCAACTGAAGCGCATGTTCCTACGCGGAAATTTTATAGCAAGCCCCACTCTCCCCAATGGTTTACTTCTACTTGTGCAGCTACCATTGCGCAAAGGAAGCATGCGTGCCACAGATTTAACCGACATAAGTCCAGGTCAAACAGACAGAAGTAGATAGAAGCCAGAAGTAACTGTAAGAAAGAAATAGCGACAACTAAGAGATAATTTACTGAAACCACCTGAAACCACCTAAAACGCATCGAAGCCCAGAAATTAGGAACCCCTGACTTCTGGAAAATCTACATCAGTGTAGTAAATAATGTGCAATCAACAATTCCCCCACCATCCAGCAATCATGAGGTTGTTTACTCAGCAACCGAGAAGGCTAATATGCTTGCCAGTCGGTTTGCCTCCAACTCCACACTGGACCCTGCTAATCACCCCTTCCTCGACTTTCCTTTGCGGACAGACGCCAGACTAGACATCTCCTTTCCAGTCTGTTTTCAAGTTCAAAAGAGAGTTGCCAACCTGATAGGTCCTGAACTGTCATCTAAGCTTCAGCCTCTATCCCATCGACATAATGTTGAAACCCTCTGCCTGTTTTACAAGTACTTTAACGATGAATGCTCTGACAAATTGCAAGAACTTGTACCCCTCGACGTAAATACCCCCCGACAAACCCGACAAGCAGCAAAATCCCATCCCTTCACAGTAGAGATCCGTAGATGTAAGAGAGCCTTCTACTCCAGTAGTTTTTTTTCCTCAGAACGCTAGACTTTGGAATTCCCGTCCAGTCCCTTCTTCCCCAACTGTACTGACATGCAGAAGTTCATGTGTAACGTGAACCGCCGTCTCGCTGCCCAGCTCCCTACATACATAGTTCCCCTGTAGATTATGTCCCTGATAGTAGCCCCCTTGTTTATTCTATGGATGGGTCGTGTGCAATTTGATCTTGAAAAAAACATATTACTTTTCAACATAAACGAATTTCTAATCTTTTATATTTTCTTATGTTTTGAGTAATAAAATAGTATTAGTGCAACTTTAAAACAGGGGGGAGGGCGGAGAAAGAGGTGCAAAATGAAGCTTGGAATGGATGAGAAGCATAGACAGTGTGCGTATGTGTATGTGTGTACGTGTATGCGTATGTGTGTGTGATCCTTATTGTTGAACTATATCCCGAGTTATAAAAGACATTTTCTTTTCCATCAGACTCCTTTTTGATATAACAGCTTTGAATGAAGAGAGAAAGGGAGAGAGAGCGGAAAAAAGGAAAGAGAAGTGGATTGAGAAAAACACTTTTATTTATTTTTTTTTTCAATAAAAATAGCTAAATAAATGCTGGCCACAATTCGTTGTTAGCAACTCATCATCTGTCCGGTGATCTGGATGATGAACGGTTACGGCGGTAAAACACACCTGCCGAAAAACTCTCCGAGCCCTTCTAATACCTTTTACTCAGCGCCAACCCTATCGACCATCGGGTGTAATTCTCCCACCTGTTTCTTAGTCCGCTTTACCTTCTTCTATGCGAACCTGATGATGGAATAGCATTGTAATGCGTCTCATTTCCAGCCTTTTCACAATGGTTAGTAGATATTTATATGACCCGGCGGCGTGTACTACTCTGTTTGCCATTTCTTCATATATATTTATGAGATGTTAAGGATATTCCAGAGTATCTTATCTCTGTAACACGTATTTTTCTATCTAGGTTTGTAGTTTAGGTCGGCAACTCGCACGTATACAAAGCATTGAGTTCATCACTTTGCTTTTTTGTTTTATTTTTTTTCTATTTATTTATTTATTTTTATTTTTTGCTGATTGTGATGTTTCCTTCATTTCATATGTGCCTTAGTTTAGCAAGTGCTGCGATTACCTGCGCAATTCTTCATAAGATTTTTTGCTTATATCCATCATTCCTCGCAAGCGTCGCAATGTTCTTGAAAGTGTTGACGTTTTTCTAATTTCTTGCCTATTGTCTTAAAAAAACGAAACAAACATTATTTTGTCAATTTCAATAAAATGAACATTTGATCCTTATTAACTGCCCCCCCCCACAGCGGCAGAATTTGACGCGCTCTATTTTGAAAATGGTAAGGCCCAGCGTCCCAATACGAATCACTCTCGATTAGTACAAATAAATAAGTTGGCTTACTTTAGCAGCGATTCTTTTATTATAATTCATTTCTGTGACTTTTGTATTTAAAGATCGTGAGCGGACGTTATTGGGAAATCAGATTGATTGCTGTGATTGTTGAAGATAATTTGATTTCTTGAATTAAGAAGTTTGAAATATCTTCAGCAGTTTGGCATTATTTAAGGTATATTTGGATACTGTTGGCCAATACAATCACAGGGACAACTATCTGGTTTTCTTCTATAATTTTATTTGAGCATTTTCTTATTTGACAATTTCTTTTAACTTTGAAAAGCCATTCATGTCTTTTAGCAGAATGACATGAAAACACGGTTCAATTCCAATAAATATAGGAAATTTATTATAGAGATTATTCCAGTTCTATCGGTAAATATTCCTAGGGTAATTTATTACTTTAGGAGATATTCTATATATTTTTTTAATTCTAACAGTTCATAAAACACACAACTCGTTGCCCTTTGCGTAAAACCAAAATCCAAGTTTCATTATAGGCCCCTAATGCTTAGTAGCTTGGTTTTATAATTCATAATGATCAATTAATTAGTATAGAAGTGAATCCTATTATTAATATATATAAACACACACATACACACACAACACACACGCACACACACACACATATATATATATATATATATATATATATATATATATATATATATATATATATATATATTAGCTGTACCCTGCCACGCGTTGCTGTGGCTTAATTTCGTGTATTGGAAAATTCTAATAAAAGAGAAAATGCATGTTTCTTATATTCTTAGTACAGCAATCCACTCCAAAAAGTAAAAAAAAAAGGCGAAAATGAAAAAAAATATAGTACTCTTGCAGAATTGGATTCGGATCCTCGGGAGTTACCATCAATCATGGCTTGGGCTCGGCCAACATTCAGTGGATTAAGCAAAAAGTTGCTAAACCATTGAAACGCTAAATAGTTTTCTTTTTTATTGTATTCAAAAATGTGAGTTAATATTTGGGTAGGGGGGTGTTACTATACACAGATTCGAAAAAGTTGTTCAAAAACGAATAAATGAAAGCAAAGGTAAGGTAAATTACGTTTCTATCTAACTGGATAATTTTTTAGTGTTTTTATTTAATGTAAAATGTTTAATCGGCTTAAAAAACGCAGCGTTTATCTATGTATTTGAAAAAGAGGAATGGTCGCGGACTCTGTTGAATATGTTAAGTTTGGGAAAATCAATTAAAAACTATACAAAACAATGTAAGACACCTACTGATTATATGTTATTGTTACATAGGCTGACATATTCGTGGGTTTCTGATAGTATTTTGTATAGTTTTTTAGTTTTAAATCATTTTCTCAAACTTAACATCATCAACAGTGTCCATCACCGTTTGTATTTTTCAAATTTCCAAGTTTAATTAAAGTTTTATGATATGTTTTTTATTCAATTGTAAGGTTAAAGTACATAATAGATACAAAACACCCTCCCCTCCCCATGTTAAGAATGCCTTTTTAAATAATAACGTTATTATTTCAGCACGGATCACTCTCTACATGAGTACCTAATATTTTATTCAGCCATTCTTACTATAGAGAGGGGATGGTGTAACTATTCTGTGCTTTTTTAACTAACAATTTATTATTAAAAAAAGATATTGTGAAATTATAAAAAATAAAAAGATATTGTGAAAGTTGAATTTAACTTGGAAAAAAAAATGTGAACGGCGCGTTCAACATTGTAGCCGGACCTTATTTGGCAATAAGGTCACGTGAGTCGATTAATGGGTGCTAATGCACTTACTGATCCGCGCTATTTTTTTTTAAATTGTATTTCCAAGCTTAATTAAAGGTTTATATTTTTTTGGTATTTTTTTTTTAGATTAGGTCCACCTGCATAATTTTCTTTTTAATGACGACTTCCGACTATGCTGAATACAGAAATCGCATTGAAATTTTGCAGAAATAAGTAGTTATCGAGATATAGATAGTTGTTTTATGCATTGTATTCTTTGGCGGCCATCTTTGTTACGCGCGTAGATTTGTTTATGACGCGCGCAAGCGTGTAAAAAAGACGGCTGCCAGAGATTACAATACATTATACAATTTTTTTATATCTCGATAACTACTTATTTCTGCAAAATTTCAATGCGATATCCGTATTCAGCATAGTCGAAAACCTTCAAAAGTCGTTATTTAAAAGAAAATTGTGGAGGTGGACCTAATCTAAAAATTTACCGTTTTTTTTTTCATTCAATTGTAAGGTTAAAGTACAGGATAGGTACAAAACACCCTCTTCTCTTAATGTTAAGAATGGCTTTTTAAATAATAACGTTATTATTTCAGCACGGATCAATAAGTGCACGAGTACCCAATTTCTTTAAAAGCATTAATATTTTCTCATATAAAAACAACTTCTGTAAAAAAAAAGAAAAAACGTGCACTTTCAATCTTTGTTACAAAAGGTTTCCTTGAAAAAAAAAAAATACGGTAAAAAAAGCAAAGAACAAAACGTTAATCGGTATTCACGCAGACAGTGATCCGAGCTGAAATAATAACGTTATTATTTAAAAAGCCATTCTTAACATGGGGAGGGGAGGGGGTTTGTACCTAATCTGTACTTTAACCTTACAATTGAATAAAAAAAACATATCATAAAACTTTAATTAAACGTGGAAATGCGATTTAAAAAATAGCGTAGATCACTCTCTGCATTAGCACCGGAAGTACAGAATAGTTAGAAAACATCTTCCCTCCCCATGTTAAGAATGGCTTTCTAAATAATGTTAATGATTCAGTACTGTTCCTTGTGTGCTTAAGTTTTACTTTTGTTTATTAAATTGTTAGGTGAAAGTCCAGAATATTTACAAAACACCCCTATCCCCATATTAAGAATGGCTTTCTAAATAATAACGTAATTATTTCAGCGGGGTAGCTTCTCTGCATAAGTACCATGTTTTATTTTTAAATTGTTAGGTGAAAGGACAGAATAGTTACAAAATACCATCCCCATGTTAAGAATGTCTTTCTAAATAACATTATTTCAGCACGGTATTTTCTATGCATACGTACTATCTATTTTTGTTTATTAAATTGTTAGGTGAAAGTATAGACTAGATGCAAAACTCCCTCCCCATATTAAGAATAGCTTTCTAAATAACGGTATTATTTCAGCACGGTGCCTTCTCTGCATAAGTACTATCTTTTGTTTATTAAATTGTTAGGTGAAAATATAAAATAGTTACAGAACACTCTCCCTTTCCCATGTTAAGAATAGCTTTCTTAATAGCGTTATTTCAGCTCGGTATCTTCTCTGCATAAGTACCATCGTTTGTTTATTAAATTGTTAGGTGAAAGTGTTGAATAGTAACAAAACGTCCTCCCCATCTTAAGAATGTCTTTCTAAATAACGTTATTATTCTATTATTATATTATTATGGTACTTTCTCTGCATAAGTACCATGTTTTTTTTTATTAAATTGTTAGGTGAAAGTACAGTACTCATCCAGAGAGTGATCCGTGTTGAAATAATAACGTTATTATTTAAAAAGTCATTCTTAACATGGGGAGGGGAGGGTGTTTTGTACCGAATCTGTATTTTAACCTTACAATTGAATAAAAAAAAGCATATAATAAAACTTTAATTAAACCTGGAAATACGATGTAAAAATAGCGCGGACCACTCTTTGCATTAGCACCCAATATTATTTAAGCAAGTTTTTTTTTTTGCCTTATATAATAAAGAAAAAATGTTTAAAGTAAAAAATTTGGAAGATAAACAAATGAATTAGTTTTTTTTTTGTTTTTTTTACTTATCGAGTAAACAGAAAATGAAATCTACTTCGTTTCGTCAATTCGTGGCTGTGAAATGAATCGAACCGGAAGTTCAGTTTTATCAACAAAACAGGTTCGCACTAACTGTTACGAAAATATATTTATTTTATTTAATATTTTAATAATTCGCGAGGTAAATTTATTTTAACATCCCTCGAGTCTAATGATGGGTTGTCTGAAAATTTCAAATAAATTGGTAATGTAGAAATATGGTTTTATTCACTTATAACGAAGCAAAAATTACATTTTTATATATAGAGATATATAAGCCAATGTAGCACGTTCTGGGCGCATCTGATTAAATCAATTATTAAATCATAGTCGCCTTCGAATAATCAATGAACCGAAAACACAAACGGCCTTTAACCATTATAAGAAGCAAAATCGACCCAGTTTCAAACAGAATTAACTAGCAGTACTAAACAACTCCCTTCAAATCATCCCAAGCAACGACATAAAAACATTTCTCAAGTAGAATAACTATGAATTTTCAGACAGTAAATAGCTTAGAACACTTCACCCGAAATGTCTTACAATGTTTATACATATTTAATACACCCAGTTTACTTTATTCTCATATTCAATCAAATTCTAAACCTGAAATGGTCTTATGTCCACGTACTAATAAAAGGATAATCTATAAACATTACTTGCCACTAATACGAAACTAAAATTGACCGAACATCTTTACAAGGTTGTTATGAACATAATACAAATATAGATACCAATGTTTTAAAATTCTTTTTACAAAAAATCAATCATTGGGAAATAAGGAAATTTAGGAACCCAACAAACGGGATATATTTTTTTTAATTTTTCTTTTTTTAAATGGCTTAGGGCTCCCCGAAGAAACTTCACATAGCTCTGTTATTAAATAAGGATACAAATATTAGACGATACATTAATATTTAAATGGGCTTTTCCGTAACCACAACCAAGGTAAATGTTGCTCGCATGTTTTTTCCGTTAGGGATCGCCCCCGCCCCTTTTTTCTTTCTATTCAAAAATGCTACATTGCCAAAAGTGTATTTATTCATAAAGTCTGAAAAAATGCCGGTTTTTGAAAATTTTGAAACGATATAATGCTTGAAATTGTCGAACTGGATATTGAAACAATTGCAACATAAAATAAAATACACTTTTGTTGCCATCAACACCTTGTCTTGAAGTCTTGATTTTGCACACACAGTATATATATATATATATATATATATATATATATATATATATATATATATAAAGCTGAATGTATGTGTGTGTATGTGTGTGTGTCTGGTCACGAATAGGCTCCTATATGGTTGATTATTTTAAAAAAAACTGAGTACATATGATAGAAGATGTATCGATACACAGGAATGGGTATGTTTGATCTGGCAGCACGGTGGTTCATTAAAATTGTGGCGTCTGCGTTCGCGCCTGGTCCACAAAGTATGGAAATAAAAAATTTAAATAAAAATAAAAAAAAGTTTACAAGTGTTTTTGATATAGATGTACATAAGAATACTTTGATAAGTGTGTTTTAACTTAAATAGGGATGATATAATAAAATTGTGGGGTTTGCGTTCGCACCTGGCCTCCATAGAATGGAAATAGGCACAAACTTTAATAAAGACTTTTCATATCTATCTGCGTAAGTATACTTTGATAATTATGTTTCAGTTTGAAGAAATATGGTATAATAAAATTATGGGGTGTTCGTTCGCGCCTGACCTCCACAGAATGGAAATATGTCACAAAGTTAAACAAGGTTTTTTAATATAGATCCACAGAATATTGTGATAAATGTTTCAGTGTGAATAGGTATGGTATAATAAATTATGGGGTGTATCTATTTTATTTTTACTTTCATCATATTTTGCTTTGGTTTTGATACCCACAAATTCGAAGCTATCTCTTTACAACCCTTCCTTTTCATAACCTATCATACTTTCATAAATCAGAGTCCATTTTCTGTAGGCTGTTTTTGAACCCAGTCAACGACGGGTACTTTTGCTAGTATATATATATATATATATATATATATATATATATATATATATGCAGGTATGTATATAAAAATATACGCATACCTAACTATAATAATAGAGATGAATACAATGCGAACAGTGGCAAATGATATTTCATTTAGCACCATAAAATGCAATTAAGAAGGAATAAACCAGTATTGCGTGTGAGAGTTGACAAAATTATATGCTTATTAAGAAGCTACTATATTTTTCATTGAATGCTGTTTGAATAATACATTATTGTTGTTATTGCGTTATTGTTTGAAATATAATGCATTTGATTGAGCATTGTTATTTTATGTTTCTTTTTAATTTTCATGTTTTTTTTTCTATAGATGCGTCCACGTATTTCTTAAGGATTCCGGTTAAAAATCAATTTCATCGCCCAGTGCACAGATTAGATTTTGTTAACTTATGTTGGAGTCGTCAACGCATCTCTTTATGAGACTGTATACATCAGTCGTTCGATCCGTCAGGCTGCAGTTTGAATTAGACTTTTAATCGATAAACGCACAGATTGAAATCCGAAAAATGTGTTCATGTTCGATCTTATGCGATTATGTGGTGAGTTGCCCTTCATGTGTGGCAACTGCGTAACTTTTTGGCTAGTAACAAAGTGGAGTATCTCTTCTTATATTAGAAATAATCTTTTCTGTTCTGATGTTCTAATAACTCATTGAAATATAGTTTCCTATTCCAGTAGTTACTGTTAAAGACCTGCAAGCTTGTGAAACCTCCGCTGGCTGTTTTTTATCTTTTATCTTAATCATTTTACTAATAAGGTCAAGAGTTATCTCCTTTTTTTAATGATAATAATCTTTCGTTGTTGCTAGCTCCTTACACCAAGCGACTTCATGGCTTGTCTGGAGCGATTTCCATAAAAATATCATTATAATTGTTATAAACAATTTGCCTCAGTCAAGGATGCCAGTTTTGAGAATATGGATTTGTTCTACAATGGCTTCCATTCAATTTTGACAGACAATGGATATTTTTTGTAAAAGTGACTGCGTGGCGTAATTGTGAAACAAGGGTTACGCAATCCTCAAACATATCTCCCTTGAGTCGGCATTGCCTGTTTCCAGTGGGAATGAAAAGTCCAGGACGACTAGAAACGATGTCGCAATAAAAGGCGGGAACACATAGTATATGGCATTCGTAATTTTAATTTTAGTACTGACCAGACTCAACGTCATTTAAATTCGGGAACCGTTATGTTAACGTGATTCTCCCGCATATACAATCGCGCAACATGTGTACAATAGATTATGTCGTTTACATATCACGTTTACAAAATATACAAGTCTATTAAACAAATTGATCTACAAAAAGATCGCATACAACACATGTGTATGGAACCGAGCTAATGAAAAAGAATTTCAAAAACTACTTGGCGAATATACCCGGTGAACCAAATGAAAAAGAAATACAAACAATAACTCTAAAAGGGACGGTTAGAATCTTAAAAAAAGATTTCTCGGTTGGAGCAACTAAACTAACGGGAGAATGTTTGGCATACGATAGAATGCCCAACCCCAGCAAAAACAAAGTGATAAGAAAATTAAAACACAACATAAAATAACCCAAGGTTTGTTGACATGTTGGAAAACCAACAATTAGTCAATCAATCGACAAGGTTTAGATTAAAATAGTATTTTCTTTTGTTTGTAAAGCTTAAGGCCGTAGTCTCTCACATTTATGTTTGAAAAGAAAATTCTGTCACGCTTAATAGTATTTCCTGTGGTCTATTTATGCTTAAGTTTGAATTATTTTTGTTAGGTTTGTGAAATGTAAGTTATAAATTGCATTTTCGTTTCTTATGTCATGCTTGGATTTTAAGTAGCATTTGGATTGATCAATCATGCTTAATAGTATTTTCTTGGGTTTTAGATTAAGACTTAGGAATTCCTGTGTACTATGACGCCAGATCCAAAGCGTCCCTCCGGGTGTTTTGGGTTATTTTTAAAACTATTGACACCCAAATCTCTCTCGGTTGTCTGCTTTTAGTGCATTTTTCTTCTTCATCTTCGTTTTTCATCAATCGTCTATTGAAGCACTTAGTTGGCAATTCTCTCTGGGTTCAATCATAAGGTATATCTGAGCCAGCCTGTATGTCATTTTCATAATATTTATTATACTAACTGTTGTTCTTGAATTTTGCATGTTTAATTTGAAATAAAGTTTTTGTTGATCTGTTGTACATAAGAATTATAAATAGTATTTTTTTGGGTTTGTCAAGCTAAACTTTGAAAAAGAATCTTTATTTGTGCGTCACGCTTAATCTAGTAACGCTATCCTCGTTGTAAAACGTGAACATTAAAATAGCGCAGCTGTATACTTGCTTTTTCTTTTGGTTTTGTATTGTTTTTGTTGTGTAATTTTTATATTCCATGTGAAAGATTTAATCTTTGCAATCATGTTTTATTGTCAAACGAAAGGCAAGCGATGTTCAAAAATTAAATCGTTTTCTGATTAACTATTACATCGCAAATATGATTACATCGCCATTTTAAGAATAAAAAGAAAATTAATTCTTTTATAGAACAACATTTTGTGTGTGTAGTCACGCACATCTTTTTAAGAGTAGATAGTCGTTGAGACATAGAGATATATATTGATGATATACTTGTGTATATACGTTAAAAATGCATATGTTCGTGTATGTGTATGCATATGTGTATGTATATAAGTTCCCATACAACACTTCAAAGGCGGTAAATGACCAAGATCTGTAAGGTTCTCTTTCCTCTGATATTGAGCACGTAGTACAATATGTAAAGAGGTGGCTGGTTAATTTGAATGCATCTAAAATGAAGCCTCTATCTTTATATCATCAACGCTCTGATCCCCGTCTGGCATTAATCAAAAAGATGGGTCCCGTCCTGAGAAGGCTCCATATTTTGACAAGTTTCTGAGTCTGACCTTTACTTCTGATTTTAGATTGATGGGATCCTTCTACCGCTCCAGCAGATATCTCACTGCTGATGCAATTCTCTATCTATATAAGAGCCAAGTACGTCTAAGCATGGAATAATGTTGCCACATCTGGGCAGAAGCTGCTAGAAAGGACTTATCCTGGTTTGACAGAGTTCAAAATAGACTTCGTAGCCTTGTAGGGGGATGTCCTTTTTGTCTTTCCTGCAACCTCTTTCCCACAGAAGAGACGTTTTGAGTCTGTCTCTGATTTATAGCTATTTTCATGGCAAGTGCTCCTCTTGGCTCTAATCTATGGTCTCATACCGCCAGACTTTCATAACAAACATTCGTCCAGCTGAAACCACTATCAATAATTTTCCCCACTCTTTATCTGTGCTCAAGCCTAAACGTAGATTTTATAAATAAAACTGCTTTCTTAGAACTGCACGCCGGTTGAACTCGCTTCCGTTTCTCTGCTTTTCATTTGACTACAATATGGTCGTCTCCAAGTTCAACGTAAACAAGTTCTTGATGAGCCGTCCCATTAAGTAATCCAATTTACCAAATTTCTATTGATTATTACTCCTTATCCTCACATTGACGCTTATCCTCAAATGGTCCCCGGGCATTGGTAAGTGGTGACTCCTTTGTAAATAAATAAATGAACAAAAAATGCGTATAAATCAGTAATTTGCGATTATTGATTCGCGTGATTTTGTGTCTTCGTTTACATTGGCTTTCCTGATATAAGAATGGACTCATGGAAGTGACCACGTGGATATCGTCGACAACCCTAATGAAAATGAGGCTATTGAACGAATGGGAAAGAATGACGGCAGAAACGCAATGACAGGCTGAGTATGCGAAATTTAAATACAGTTTCTTAGACAGAAACAGTTTTTATAAGGGATGTCGGAAACCTTCGCGTGATCCCTTCCGTAAGTAAATTATGTCTTTCTAGGGAGCATTCTAATAATAAAGATATCGGGAAAACGAACGTTAACAATCAGATAATTGATACGAAATGATTGAATAATACACAACAACAACAACAACAACAACAATACTAACATGATATTTACAATTGAAACGAGAGAGACCAATGAAAATACTATTAAACATTTAGGTGTGACAGACAAACAGAATTGTTGTTTCTATGTTAATATAATCATGTGCAACGCTTCCAGTTTTACGGGATGCATAGTTGCAATACAAATGAAAAGCAACCGTTCGGTGGAAAAAAGACGTTGCTAAAATCAAGGAAACAACGCACAGAAGATATAAAAAATGATTCTGTGATTATGCGTTACCTGCGTCTGCGAAAAACTGACACCTTTCTAGATAGGCCACATGTGAATAGTAAGATTGTTTGCCTATATATAAACTGCATTATGATTTTAAGTAGGTCGCTGACGGATTTAACATGATAAACAACATCTATGTGTATTTCTGTAGGACAGACTGAGGTGGCAGACGGATTTCTGTGAGTCTACAAGGCAAGTTATCCTTTAGATCTTTCGCTGATAGACTCGTTTGTGTTTGGTTAAATCTAGTAGGGCTTGTTGTTCTGCTTTCAAGTTGGTTGTTTGGTAGAAAAAAAGTGTATTGCTGCTTGCAACTGAGTTTTGTTCTGAGCGAGTGTTCTTCTGTTGTAAACATTGACTGAAACAAGCTGAGTAACATTGAGACGAGTGCCACAACGGCTTCCAAATCTGTCCAAGTAAATAGTAACTCACGGCTTGTGTAGTAACCGCACACTTAAGTATGTTTAAATTAGGCTTGAAGCACCAAGAAAATACAGTTTAAACGTATAATCACAGTTTAAGGCAAACAGTATTTTAAGTGTGACATCTGTATTGGAATTCATTTTCAAACTGAAGCTTGTCAGACCGAGAAAAATGTTATTTCAAGTACAAATATGACTTACAGACACTTGGAAAGGCTACTTTTAAATTCAATGTTATCATGTAATCTAATTGTGGACACATATTGTTATGTTTGTCATAAATGAGGCGTATTTTCCGTGCATAAAATTCTGCAGAGCATTAGTGTTTAAATGAACAGAATAGAAATGAACAGATGTGATCTGAAAACAAAATATCTAAAACTTATAATTTCTCTGTTATTTTAAATGACTCTTGCGTTTCGGTCTTCTCAAAATAAGGCAAGTGCGAAGTCACGTCAATATGCGAACTCAACATTTTAGACCAAATACTACTACATCTAATAGAGCCCGAAAGAATACTGAACACTACACATTTAACTCAACCTCACTCCTGTTTTTAAAGACGAACAGGGATGAAATGAATACTAAACTCACGTAGACAGAAAAAATAACTTTACTTTTTCAATAATAATGGTGTTGGCTTGTGAAGCTGTGTACCACTATTTGCTTGCCTCCAATGACGTAAAATCTATTTTATTATGTCAAAGAATCTGTTTGCCAAAGCGAACACTCTGAATTCGGTCAAAATTGAAATTACCTTCACATTAAGCGTACAAAAAATATGAAGTGTGTTACCAGAACTGATTCCACACTTTGATCTTAGCCATATAACATATCGCCATATAACATATCGCCATATAATATATAAGCTTAAGTTTAAAATAGAAATTCTTGATCTGTAAAGCTAAATTTTCTGTTAGTAAGTTCATTGATCTGTAAAGCTTCCAAATAACGCGTTGTTTTGCACGTCATAGTTCCAAATCGAAATTTCGGTTATAAACGCGCAGAATAAATGAACGTATCAAAACATTATTTTTGATATTTTATAATTTAAGAAGGTTTTTCTGTTCTAACATATTTTTCTTGCAGATTTGTGATGTAAGGTTATAGAATGTTTAAACGAGAATGAAACTGAATGCCTCTAATTAGGATTTGATTTTAATGAGCGACATTTTAAACATCCATGGAATTAGCAAGAGAGAAACGCTAATGACCAAATGCGCTGTTTTCGTTTCGTTATTTAACGAGCCATGTTAGTTAGCTTTATTTCTACTCGATTATTTATTCGTTATTTGTTGTTTTTTTTTTCATTTTTGGATATAATTGTATAAACAAAAATTATTTAATCGTAATTTGCAAGGTTTGAATTATTCATACCGTGTTCTTTTGTTGGATGTTGTCTCACAACATTTCGACCATGTAGTCTCTTACATTCCTCAGGTGTACCTTGTCGAAGTCGAGAATCTTGATGTCAAACTTGGAAATCTGTACCGAATTTCGGACGAGAACTTATTTTATCCATGGAGGTAACTTTCTATACCGAAAAGCTGTCTATAAATTAACTATCTGTTCTAATGCCAATTTATGTTTCAAAATTGATAGTTACTTTTCGGACAACCTATATATATTTTTAGATGAAAATTGATAATTAAAATTCTTTGGATTATTCAGGCTGCTTTTTTTAATCTTAGATATTTTTCTAATAATATTTCGGCTGATTTATTCTCCGACCTTCATGAAGTTTTTATTGTCGAACTCAGAAATCTGTACGGCATTCCAACAGCGTGCACCTTTTTAATACATGGGGGCAATTGTATTCTTAATGACAATGTTGACACACAGGTTCTCGCAAAATCCCCGAAGTTAAGCAATAAGGATATGGCCAGTACACGATTGGTGGCCATTTGGGAACGCTAGGTGTTATATGTTCTCTTTGCTTGTCTCGATATTGTATCCAGTTGTCCCGAACTTATACATATATTTGAACTACTAACTTATATGCTTATATATTCTATATGCATGCAACTGGAATTAAAACAGTGCCGACTCAGGAGAGGTGTGGTTGGAGATTTGCAATCTTGTCACAATAATAATAATTTCACGCGCAGGCACCCTTCAATGGGTATCTATAGCCTGACAAGACGAAACGAAGCTGAGAATCGAATAATCTGTTCTAAGTGACTATTCTGCAGGTTTTAGGTGCATCTTCGAATACCATCACGAATTACTTTCGACTTCTACTAATAAGGTTGACGAGACCAGATTAACTTTTCTCGTGGATAAACAAAAGCGTTGCATTTCATATTTAGTACAGATTCTGGAATGCGAAAGAAGGAACTGATGAAGATCAGAGGTAACATTAGCTGAAATGTGAGAAAATTATTAAAGATGAAAACAGTGGTATGAACAATACAAATATAGATTATCAATCCTTATCCAAGAAATGCTGAATCATAATTTCGTTATATCATCTTAGAACAAGAGTGACGACTAAATTTGTAAATTTCTGGGTCTACATATTATTTTTAATTGCTTTTTTATATCTAATGAAAACAAGGAACAATAAGACATTCCAAACTCACGCCGCTCAAACAAAAAAAAATCTACCAAAGTAAAAATTCTTTCGACATCGACGGATCTTTACAGTAGAAAGTTGTGATTCTGTTAATCAAACGTGGCTTATGTTGTTTCAAAGATACATTATAGAAAGTTTATCGAAGCAAATTCCGTGGAAAACAGACACATAGATGCAACTTTTTAGCAATGCGACAGATGTTCGAGGTTGGTAGACATCAGTTTGAAATATTGCTCGATGTGAAGTTGGTACATCAGCTCAACAGAACTGTGTACGGAAAGATGGTAGTTTTTTTTAGAGATACTAGGTACTGACAGGTATTAGAAGTTTTCTGGCCTCGTAAAGTTAGCATATATTCTTTGCATAAACATTGGAACTATCCTATTTATTCTCAAGTAAGGTCGATGGCTTTAAATGTTCGGATTACTTTTGGCTCTAACGTAACTGGACGATGGATGGAATGAACCTCTGCAATTAAATTTTAAGATAAAGAGTTACGAACCGACGCATCAACTCATAAACAGAATGTATTTGAGTGGACACATTTACAAACGATTTTTAAGAAGTGTGGCAGATAATCTATTTTATAAATCTCATGGAATTTGCTCAATTTGTATGTCACATCTGCTTCAAGATGTACAAATATGCGGCGAGAGTGCAGAGTCACCTGAGATGGCATGGACGACAAGGTTGGGAGAACTCAATGTGACGGCGATCATCTGCAGCAATCAATCATCATCATGTATGTATGTCTGTATGTCTACCTAACACTTTCGACAGAGGCGACAGATTTTCACGATATAGATATCGTTTTGTAGAACGACCCTTCGGACGATAAATATCGAATAATTGGCTAAAAACATTAATTCTTTCATCCTACACTGAGCTATTTTCGAAAGACATCCTCTCTTTTCGATTGACGAGCCTTAATTTAAAACTTCGCAACTTCTGGTTTTGAGATGGACGCAACGGCGTTTCCCCCTTTCTTTTTCTCCTTGTCGGTACAGGTTCGAGCCTGCCTGCCTACTACCACTATTTTTTTGCACCTCCAAATACCCGGACAACGCCTGGCACCCAGGCTTGTCTTTCATAAAAGGTAAGCGTAGAGTATTTTGTATTCCCATACAAATAGCACGTTAAAATAAATTTAACAGAAATTGTAAACCGAACAATACTGTAAAACCCACGTTATTTGATGTCGTAAACTATTTGTAATATGTTTTTGTAAATTGTATAAAACCTCTTACAAATGATATCCACGCGTTAGAAATGTTATATGAAATGTTATATCGTGTTATATCCCAAAAAAAGAACAATAAATGGTGAAAATGTCGATAGCTACTTTATAAAGTATTAAAACAAGAACAAGATGTATTTATAATAGTATGTGTCAACAACAGGTCAATGTTAATGGAATACAAACTCTCCTGCGTGCTCTTCCCAGCATTTTTTATATCTGATTGTCCAGGCGTCATATGGCACGTGCCACAACATAACTCCCTTTTCAAAGTTTTTATCTCCGTTGGACACACACACACACACACACACACACACACACACACACACACACACATATATATATATATATATATATATATATATATATATATATATATATATATATATATATATGTTGTTTTGAAAAAAGAAAAACCGAAAGAATTTATAAAATGGTGATCAACGTTTCGTCTTTATTGCAGGGGACATCCTCAGGATATTAAAAGGAAAAATACAGAAGGATAAAATGATCATAGATCATACGTAAGTGAAAAGGAAACAGTTTTAGAATCCTACCCATAACGGGAAGGAAACTATAAATGTGTGTGTATGGGAAGGTTAGGTTGTTCAATGTCTATATATACACTTGTAAAAATACGTTATTTAAATACCTATGTACACATTTTTTCTAATCTTATTTTGTTTAAATTATTTAAGGAAAAACGGTTTGGGACAATAGTATGAATTTACCAGGATCTGTCTTCATATTTTGTTCTTTGATTATTATTTTCCCTATACTAGGGGCTAAATGGTATAAGCCCTTTCTTTGCATAATACTATTAGTATTTAATATGAGTGCTTACTCAAACAGTCTTTGGCTCTATCTATCACGAATTTTATAATTTTCGCATGATCTAAATTAAATGAATGATCGTGTTCCGCACAATGGCAAAAGAGTGCATTCAGGGCGTTACCATTCCTTATATCTCCTCTATGTTCGTAAAGTCTTAGTTTCAATTTACGCTGTGTGATATATATTCGATCCCTTGTAACGATTGCCAACAAGCATACATAGGTGATACACAAAAAATATGCCGACTCTCAAGAATAAAAGTTTTTTGGAGATTAACAAACTATTACCAGACATTGATGCACAATATGCACGGAATCCTAACCCCAATAAACGAGCTACCAAAAGAGGATTGTGTGGAAATGAACGCTTGAATCTCAAGTATGCACCTCACGAAGAAGGTGCTATTGAGACGATATATGACACTTCCCCCACATCATTTAACTATCGATCTAAAAATGAGAAAAAAATGCGAAGTAAAGCCCCGGAAGGATGTTTTTATTCATTTTTCTAATCAGTATAAAACCCCAGGTTTAATACTCCCGTTGGGAATCATCGCGACCTAATGCAAGACTACATTCAACCTTTTCTTAGTAATCACTTTCTTGTACAATATATTCTTTTCTACCTAAACACGTTGCACAAATCTTTTTTTACTATATAAACGTATATGAGTGAATGTGTGTGCATATTGCGCATTACGTTTCTTTATATTGATGCTAGCTTTTATTTCAGTTATATCATAAGCGATTAATTAGCCGACTGGTATGGGATAAACAAAACACCGCGAAGGAGCAATCTAACGCGAAGAATTCAAATTATATGCATATATATATATATATATATATATATATATATATATATATATATATATATATATATATATATATGTTTCCGTGCGTGTGTGTGTATGTGTGTGTATGTCTGTTTGTTGTACGTGTGTGTTTCTGTTGTGCGTATGGGTGTGTCTATGTGTACCTAATCATATGTGAGTGTTTGTGAGTGTAAGTCTTTATCACGACTGTTTTACTCTGCGTGTTCTGATTCTTATGTGTATGTCCTTTTAAGTGTTCTTCTTTGCTCGGATATTTTCGTATGTGTAGTCTTACGGTCATGTATTCACGTGTGAATGTTCGTGTCTGTGTCTTTCGCTCTGTCTGTTTGTCTTTCAATAAAAATCTTGATGTTTTCATGTTCCACATTCGTGTGTCTTCACCTTTTAAAAGTCCATTATCGTTGTATGACGGTGCAATTTTTTTTTTTCAAATAAAATCCTCTTTCCATTTTAATTTAAAATTGATCACATGTTGGTTAGAACGTGCAGAGCAATCTAATCCATTCCTCTAAGTGAGTTTCTCGTTCGACCTCAGCTCACGTGATGTTAATCTATGATTACTTCAAATGTCGCATGTGATAACCACAATTTCAAATTGTACACTTATCTAAATGAAATCAATGTTGGAATTACAAAACAAAATGGCTTTAAAAATAAATAAAATGCTACGTTGTTTTTAGGGAAGGGGATAATATTATGTTAATTCAAAAATAGATGCAGCGTCAAAAAGAATTCTGCAACATAAAATGATAAAAAAACTGAGAATTATAAAGCGAGAGAAAACTGAAAGCTTTTTAACAAATTGATTTATTTGAAGTAAAACGTATGCATTTACATTCATATATTTTTAAACAAAAATAATAACTATACATTTTATCGATTTCCTTTAGCTTTAACCTCGATTCGTTTCTTTAGAGGGTTCAGTAGTCATCCAATTTCATCACTATGCTAGACACCAAAATATAAAATTAACTCTGTGATTGATCAATTTATTTTGAAATACATATTTACCAAAATATTCACAGTGGGACAAGATTTTTGTTGCATAGTTTTTCGCAAAGATCACCATTTTAAGTAGTGGCAAAGCTCAGCGTTGTTTGATTTGGATCTTAGGAGAACCATTGCATCAATGTAATCATCGTCGTATTATAATTTTTTGGAATACTTAATGTCCTTTGCTATATAATCACCAATTTAATACTGGTCTGATTCAACTCGGTGAGTTTACGTTTGTAAGATAGCGCAGACTGTTATATGCAAATACGATCAGTTGTGTACGTCTTATACATTGTTTTTTATGAATTGATTTTAATTAGACAAGTTTTCTGTGATATATATTTACAAATAGCCACCCATTTTGTACTGGCAATGTTACTTAATTTAAGGATGGCTGGTGGTGTATTAAGTATAAAAACGAGGTAGTTATTTTTGTAATTCTGGTTGACAAGATTAAACTTTCAGTTTTTAACTTTTAATTTCAGATAGACATATCTCAGTTAAAAAAATGTATGACGAAAAAATGACCATCAGAACGAACAGATTTTTGCCAACGCTAAACAAATGAATTCATGCCAGTAACGTAAAATTCGTGCGTTTTGGTGACGATGACATCGCTGAAGGCGTTTTTAATTATACTTAGGTTTTTGAAGCATTTCTCACGCAAAAAGTTGTCAAGATGCTTGAAAAAGTCGTAGTCGCTAGGTGAGAGGTCTGGATAGTATGACGGATGAGACAGATTCGTAGCCTAAAGCGTTGAGATTTTCCAGGGTCGGTTTGGCAAACTGCAGTCGGGTATTGTCGTAAAGAGGAATTGGATTTTTTCTGTTGACTAATGCTCGATGTTGTTGTCGAAGTTTCTGATGCATTTCATCCATTTGTTGACAGTACTTCTCTGCCGTAATAGTTTCGCCTGCATTCAAAAAAACTGTAATTGATGAGACCAGTTGCAGACCACCAAACAGTCAACATAACCTTATTTTTATGCAACTCTGGCTTCGTGAAGTGTCCAGGAACTTTGTCGGCGTTTAACAACTGAACTAAGCGTCACCGGTTGTCGCAAAGAACGATCCGGTCGAGAAACAAGTCGTTCTTGTTATGTAAAAAAAAGGGGAAGATCACACTTGATAACGGTGTTTCTTTTACTTTCGTTCAATTCATGAGGCACACAATTTATCATTTTTTTCTTATCTTTCCAATCTCTCTCAAGTGGTTAGAAATCGTCGTATACGTTACGTCTAATTAAGAAGCAAGTCCTTGAACACTTTTGCGTAGATTGACTTCGACTATAGCTATCAATTGATCGTTGTCAACATCCAATTTTTGATCACTACGCGCATAATCTTCATGACTTGTCGCCGCCACGAAATTTTCTAAACCACCATTGTGCTGTGCGATCAGTAGAAGTTTCTGGACCAATCGCTCGTTTTTTTATTGGTTTATGTTACTTCAGTAAGCTATTTTTTTATTATTATTTTTGTTTTTAAAAAATAAAAATAAAAGAAATTTAATAAATAAGTAAAAACAGCAGTATATATTAAAAACAAAAAAATAATTAAAAAATAGCTAACTGAAGTAACATAAACCAATAAAAAAAACCTTTGATTTAACCTATTAAAACCGTATAACACTAACAACAAACACAAATTAATTAATAAACAATAACAATAAAGTGTTAAATTGAAAAATGTCCCATCTATTACCACTTATAATTCTTTGGAAATAAATACATTAACAACTCCCAAGGAATGTCATCCTAGTGCCCCCTTCCCACCTATCTTCCTACTCCTGGCAACACTAACCTAAACACCCAGCAGGCGACTGCGAGCGCACCACCCCGCGCCCCACCTCCCCTCCTCTCTCACATCCCACCCCTACTTTTATCCTTCAAAAGCTAACCGGACACAGCCTACTTGCAATCTACATGTCCTAGATAAACCAAGACATCCCACATATCAGCAGAAAAATAAATAAATAATAATAATAATAATAAATAATAAATACAACAAAATAGAGAACATACAAAATTAAATAAAGCTCACGCTTAAGCAACAAGTTATAAACTAAAAAAATATATAAATAAATAAAAATATAAACATGTTAATTACCTAATCAGACCATACATAAAGCCTCCCCTCCTCACATTTGCTCCGAGACCCCTAACAGCTATCAAACTTCCGCTCACCCATCTAGCATGCTTTGAATCGATCTGTTACGTCCACCATTTGAAAAGGTTTTTTTTTTCCGAAATTAATAATGGATATTGTCGCAAACATAAGAAGTAAGACATTTTTACCTAATACAACTAAATATATATATATATATATATATATATATATATATATATATAACCGATATAAGTCACAGATTAAAGATCAGGTGAAATATCCTGTTAGATATTACATTTAGGTAATACTTTCAGGGTGATCCTGGCCAAAAAGTTAAAGCTCAATATTTAAAATAGAGCAATATATCAGTTTAGTGGTCCAAGTAAAATTCTGAAAATCAAAATATAAAGACATATATTCAAATTAAGAATTTATTGTTTGACATAAGGTATATATAGAGGGGGGTATGTTAATTTCCTTAATTCATGGATTTTCAATACGGGCTTATATCATCAGAGGAAATGAAATGCGGTTAACAAAATGAGTAGGTGTTAGTAAACACGTATTTTGCTTTTTAGCACATATATTGAAAATATTGTTTGAGTGGTAAATAATATTATAGGAGTAGGAATTTCATACAATCTGGGGAGTCCATTATCGGAAAGAGTTCAATATCTTCTGGGGTATTATTACCAGGTCGGAGGAATAGTAATCCAAAGGGAGAAGCCAGTATACCAGAATACACCACGCCAACAACCGTAACGAACAAACGTCATCTCAGCAATTCAAGTCTCATTTAAATAAATTCTCATAATAATAAAAACTCAACAGCTCCTCGCATCATTATCAAAATTAAACTTCTAACCAACGAGTAACTCTCCCCAAATTAAACTAAATGAAACTAAATTAACGCTATCCATACCGTCTTCAGTAACTTATCCATTTAATAATCAGACCCTCCTTTTAACTCACTTAAATAATAAATTCACCCAACGATTTCAAAATTCAAGTCTCTTATCCGTCACCTTTCCACCTCACTTTTCACCCACCTCCCACAACGCTTAAAATTAGCATATACACCCCCTCCTATCGCCCTCCCATCAGAAAATCACAGAATGTATACTTTCCATTTGAACCCAAAAATTAAGAGATCAGAACAATGACTGGTACATAACACCCTAATCCTCACCCGAAGAATTTCTAATACACACATGCCTGCTCACACAGACCTAACCTTCCTCCCTTCCCTCCTCACGCTCTCTACCTTATCTTCTCATTTCTCCTCTTCCCTCTAGCCTCTAAATGGTTTTCTTCACCCGCTCTCAGAAAAACAGAAATTCAACCCATATTAGAAGCTAATCGTCTAACGCATCGGATCGAATAAGCATCTTTCCGAATATTTATCAATCCAGGCCTACTAACTATCGAAGGATTTTGCGCTGATATATATATATATATATATATATATATATATATATATATATATATATATATATATATATATATATATATATATATAAGACTCAACGTGCAAATCTCATCACTAACGGAAATATATGCTATGGAATATAACATTGATTCAATATTTAATTCAATGTCTCCACACCTACAAGCATTTTGGATCCCATCTACCAAAACATATTTAAATCACCGACGAAGACAGTCTTTCGGAATAACTGTATCGAGCAACCAAACAGTCTTATTATATAGGATTACTGGCTTCTCCCTTTTGATTACTATTCCTCCGACCTGGTAATAATACCCCCAGAAGATATTGAACTCTTTCCGATAATGGACTCCCCAGATTGTATGAAACTCCTTCTCCTATAATATTATTTACCACTCAAACAATATTTTCAATATATGTGCTAAAAAGCAAAATACGTGTTTACTCACACCTACACATTTTGTTAACCGCATTTCATTTCCTCTGATGATATACGCCAGTATTGAAAATCCATTGATTAAGGAAATTAACATAACTCCCATCTATATATTCCTTGTGTCAAACAATAAATTCTTTACTCGAATGTATGACTTTACGAGGGGCGTGGAATAAGTAATGCCCCTGGCCCACTTCCAATTGTCTCATCTAGCTGAAATTTTTCATGTGCAATGATTTATATCGCTACGGGTTATGTGGCAAATTACAGCTCTGAACTAATTGTGGTTTCTGTTTTACAGGTGTTTGAACTTAGTCAGGTGTGAAATGGAGCCTGTTGAATGTCGAGCAGTGATCCGGTTTTTGTATTTGAAAGGACACACACCACAGGAGACTTTTGATGAAATGAAAGAAACTTATGGTGATAATGTCCCATCATATGACCTTGTAAAACGTTGGCATCGTGAATTCAAACATGGCCCGAAGTCTGTGGAAACAGCTCCCAGACCTGGCCGCCCCCTTCTGCCATTGATGAGTCATCTGTCCGTCAAGTTGAGGCTGCCATTTTGGAAGATCGGCGCACTACTAATCGCCAAATACCCCAAGATGTCAAGTACAGGGTCTGTGGAAACTATCATTTATGACCATTTTCATATGCATAAGGTGTCTGCGAGATGGATTCTCAGGTTGCTCACACCATTCCAGAAGCGAGAACGCGCCGATGATGAATTTGGAGATGTGCCAAGAAGATGAGTTTTTCAAAAAACTGATTACACGGGATGAAAACCTGGGTCCATCACTATGATCCAGTGACCAAAGCCCAGTCAATGTAGTGGAAGCAATTGGACTCACCACCTCCAAAGAAGGCAAGGGTGCAGCCCTCCGCTGGCAAGGTGATGCTCACAGTCTTCTGAGACCAGGATGGAGTAGTGATGACAAATTTCCTGGCAAAGGGTACCACAATTACGGGAGCTTACTATGCTTCAGTTTTGAGGAAATTAAGGCGGGGCAAGATCAGCAAAGGTACCCTCCTCCTGCATGACAATGCTCCGGTCCACAACTCGCATGTCGCCAGATCAGAAGCACGGGCGTGTGGTTATAAAATTATCCCTACTCTCCTGACCTTGCACCTTCTGACTTTCACCTCTTCCCAGCCATGAAGTTGTTGTTGAAAGGAAAGCGTTTCCCAGATGATGCAGCCTTGATTTCTTAAGTCACGTCTTGGTTGGAGGACCAACCTGGAGTGTTCTACAAAAACGGCCTCCAGAACTGCAAAAAACGACGGGAGAAATGCATAACTCTGGGTGGTTCCTATGTTGAGAAAGACTAATAACTATGCCAAATTTCGTTGCTCTACTTCTATGGGAAGTTAGTCAGGGGCATTACTTATTGCACGCCCCTAGTATATTTTGATTTTCAGAATTTTACTTGAACCACTAAACTATATATATATATATATATATATATATATATATATATATATATATATATATATATATGTTGTGGTATATGTATTGTGGTACAAAATTATATATGTATTAATTGCCTCAGACTAAATATGACTTCATTTGTTATTTTTTTAAATATATATGCATGCATTCATACGTCTTGCTATCACAATTAAACTCTTCATCTAAGATACGAATAAACTCTAGATTTGGAATGAACACCTCCGTTCCAATGTCTTCATCGATATTAAAAGTTATCGAAAATTCTTTTAAAATTCATTATTTAACATTAAAATACACTAAAATGACACCTGAAATAAACATTTCACGTTTTTAGAAAGCACAATTACTTATAATAATATGAACCGTTCACTACCAGTTCAAAATGAATATACAATTAAATCTAGAGTATTTTGTATTAAAATCATTGTAAGCTACTATCTTATTAGTATTTTTAATCATTGGAATTTAATTTTATGTTTCTTCTGTTTTAGATTTAGGCGAGCTATTTTAGATCTATGTGAAGAGATCTCAACATTGAACTCATGAACATTCTATGTAGATTAAAAAGATAGAGTATGGTGCGTTTGTTCGGTAGTCGTGTGGTCAAGCGTTTGCTTACTATTTCATTAATGTTATGTCAAAGGCTTGAATCGCATACTAGTCTGTGGTTTCTTTTTGCAACAACGTTTCAGTAATTTCCTTGTTAATATATATCAACATAAAAAAAACTGAATGTATTTTATATCTTCTTTTATTGCGTACAAGAAAAATCCATTTAGATCGACGTGCGGGAAAGAAACGTTTGAGAAAACGACGTCAGGGATCATTCCAATTCGTAATTAACGTCAGGCCGATTGACCGACTAAAAAGCTTTTCATATAAATAAAAATATATGTCTCTATCATGACGCCATCTAATTGAATACTTAATGCATCATTCGACGAAGTCTTAACTATTAAAATGCTACGGACGTCTTTTGAATTCTAACTGACTTCCTTTTAAAAGCAACCTTTTAATCCTTTTTGGCATGCTTTTAGAATTTTAAAGCACTACAACCGACAATAATTATAATTAGAAGATAGGCACCTTACCTTTTTCTACTCCGTCGTTTTGCAGACTAAGTTTCCTATCATCTCCAAGAACAAGTAATATGTGTATATATATATATATATATATATATATATATATATATATATATATATATATATATACATATATATATATATATATACATAGAGAGAGAGCGAGAACAACAAAAAGAAAAGAAGAGAAGAACAAGTAATACGAATATTGAGAGAGAAAGAGCGTGAGGAAGAGAAAAATAATGAATAATAAAATGAGTTATGGAAAAATCATTTGCGTAGACTAATAATTCAACATTAATCAGTGCACGATCGTTTCTGAAACAAAACAATCATTTGTATTTGAACAAAGTCTCAGCATCAGTGTGAGAGTAGATATTAAATACAAACTTTAGATGTATAATCTACACCGAATTATGAATACCACGATTAAACAGCAAATCAAAGTTATAGACAAATATAATCGAAATAGAGAAATTCTTATCAGAGCTATATAAGACAATTATAAATATTATTTAAACACAAGCTTAAAACCTATATTAAGATATTTACATTGATATAGAAAATCAGGATTAAAGGCTAAAAAGGGGTAAAATAATCCACTTAAAGAAATGTATATACGTGTATATCAAGCAAATAAATATATTACTTAAACAAAAGTCCATTCATTTTTACAGGCAATTTACATTTGACGTACTAAAACAAGGTAGAAACAAGATGGAAAAATTGCTGATTTGGAAATTACTTATTTTAATTAACTTAATTTAAAAGTACTGAAAAATGTTCATCAAACTGAAATAATAATCAACGCTTGAGTCCACAACTGAACGAAGTTTCCACGGTTAGTGTGGTTTCAAGTGAGGGCCGCATCATGCCACCTCACATCTTCAAAGTCGGCTTGAAAGTCAACAACAAAGTGTACCTGGATGTGATGAAGAGTGTGGAGATCCTCTGGTGCAATCAGGTGGCTGCTGGCAGATCCTGGATATGGCAGCAGAAAACAGCGTCGACTCACAAATCCAAAGAGACCTAGGATTAGCTTTAGAAGTACTACTACGACTTTGTACCGTTCTCTCACTTCTCCCCTGACATGTACTTGCTGGACTACTTCGTTTGGTGATACGTCAAGAACATCACCAACATGACCTCCCACAAAACCAAACCAAGCCTGATTGCCACTATCCGCCGAATATTCGCCGATCTCCTTCCTACGCGTGTGGAAAAGGCGTGCTCCCAGTTCCAGCCCCGAATCGCGGTGATGATTGAGGCTGAAGGCGGCTACATTGAATAGATGCAAGCTCTACTGCATAATCAAGTTACCTGAATTGATTTTTTCAATAAAAATTTTAAAACAAAGCTGTAATTTTGTTTGACAGATTTATCGTTCTACCCTGTAATGATAGTAATTACGTAAGAAAAGATAAAATAAGAATTAAAATTTAAATAATTGAAAAATATAAGATTACTTACGATTTAGAGTAGTGTACAAGTTTGTACACTATAATTAAAAGTTAAATAAGAAGGTCAAATCTGATGCAAAAAAAATACAAAATTAAAGAAAAAAAATGCGAGCTTGACATGTTCTTTTCTATCATCGATATAAATACGTTCACGCATACATAAATACTGTACTATGGAAACTTAAATATTTTAACGCTATATTTAAATATTTATATGATCAAATAGATATGAATATAAAAAAATTATACATACATGGATTGGAACATTTGAAGTAATACAGATACACACACAAACACATACACACGTACACACACATACACTTCACTATATATAATATATATATATATATATATATATATATATATATATTGAATATATCATCCTTATAATATAATCTAAAGTGTAATACTTTTTACTGATAGCTGCTGTATTATGGCATTAGGACAATACTTTTATCATGATAGCGTAATGCATGTACGACAGCTTATAAAAGATATATAAATTTAAATTTAAATTATAATAATAAAACACTTGAAAATATAATAAAAATTAACTAAAATATATGATCCTGTATTGATTTTTTTCCTTTGGCATTAGAAATATTATTTGCCTGGGAATATATATATATATATATATATATATATATATATATATATATATATATATATATATATATATATATAATTATTTTAATGCCTACCGAGACTAGTTTCGTGCTTTCGCAGTCATCAGTCCTTGAGATGACAACCAATGCTGGTTAATAAATTGGAACCCCGCCAGGATGCCAGCATTGACTCCATTAGCAGTGAATATACCTAAAAGCCATCGTTTACCGCCACAAAATTAAGAGAAATTTCAACATTAATGAAGCTTAACGTTTAATATAGACAATCCTAGACAGCGCTCAATCTAAGAATTTTTATTTCTTAAAGTTGCGACAGTAATATATATGTGTGTGTGTGTGAGTTGTGTGTATGTATATATGTACGCATATGTGTGGGTGTGTTTGCACGTATATATATATATATATATATATATATATATATATATATATATATATATATATATATACATTGCGGATGGAAATTAAAACAGACCCCCATTGTACAGTCAGCCAAATAATTGGAATACAAGATTAAATGCGTGCGGAAGAAAGCTTATAAAAATATGTAAATGAATCAATAAAATAGCTGAATCGTTTATTTAAGCTTAACAAATTTATTAATAAATATATAACAAATTAATTGATGTATGCGTGTGCGTGTGTCTGTGTGTACGTATGTGTGTATAGGTATGTGCTTGTGTGCATAAGCGCTCGCGTATGCGCATGCATATTTTACCATAGCAAGCGGTACTCACCCGTAGAGAGTTGAACAGGCTAACTCTGAAGGAGAAAGTTTCATGGAAATATCATAATCACAAGCGGTCCCCTGCCGCGTGGATATTCTCTGCATACGTTACTTTTTTCCAGTTCGTACAGGGGGGGGGGTCGACGTCCTCTTTAATACTGTACTTACCAGATTCAGCGTTGATTAACTTCGATGAGCTGATATGAATCAGTGTGTCAATGGATTATGTTGTATATGTGCACATGCATATTGTTATATGTATATTTAATTAATCGTTTCGACATGTAAATAATATAATATAAACGGAATAATGTTTAATATTAACACAAACTCTTCGTTATTAAGTTGAAATAATAATAGATTTCTGAAACTAATAAAATTAATTTCTAATGTCTGTGAATACGTTCAAGTTTATACTAGCTCCAGTATGCACGTGTAAACTAAAGTGGCTGACGACGTTGATTATCTAGAAATGCTATTCAATAGGAATTTTCCACCTGACCTAATTTATCAGAAATAAAATTGTCTGTCTTCAATGACGAACACTGGTGATCATTTGAAGTTTTAGGTGGTAAATTGTCGGTTACTATTGGTCATGACTAGTATCAAACCTCATTAAATTGCTCTGAAATGAATGGGCTGTCTTTAATATTCGTACACTATTATCTCTTGTGTAATACTGGCATCCACTGGCGTGCACTGTTAATCACTGGCGGTTATGAAGGTAATTGACGGTGATTTTCAGGTGATTATTGCTATTTCTTGACAAAGGCGGCCATTGGCTGGAACTGGCAGCTTAATCGCTTGTCTTCAATTGTCGGGCACAGTCATCGAATAGTTGTCACACGTTCCTTAGTTGGCCTTAGCAGACACTGGCCAGTACTTGTAGACTGATGGGCGATGCGTGTAATTGGCTGGCACTGAAGGGCATTGGCGATCCTTAGCAAGCAGTGTCGGCCGCTATTGTCGGGCAGTTGCGGACTCTGGCGGGCCATGGCGGGCCATTGCGTGAAATGATTGCCACTGGCATCCCTAGCAGATGTTTTGTTTAAAGCTGGAACAAAGCAGAGACCACCCTCATTTCTATGCAACCCTGGATTGTGCATCGACGACGACATGTCCGGTTTTACAAAATAGATTAAAATCGAACACTATGTAAACAAACATTTTCGAGACATATTGTTCACAAGCATTTTGTAATATAATGGTTAAAAAAAATTTAAAAAGTCGAATTACGAATATATTTAGGTGAACATTATGCTAAATCGGGCAGTGTGTACATAAAAGAGGTTGTTTTGCGATACATTTTACGTCGACTGCTACGATATTCGTATTTAGAGAATATGTTTAAATCATGCAGCATGTAAACCTAAGATTTGCCGAAAAAAATTGCAGCACTGCGAAAGTTTGTTTAGGATTATGATGACTACAGCTGATCTTGTAAGTTTCAAAACATCCGGTGTGTATAGTTGCTTAAATTGTATGTTATACTCCCCCTGCCAGAATTATATGCAAATCGATATTTTTTTCTAACTCCGATAGGTTTCAATAAAAATTTGTGAAATTTAGCACGTTATATGGCAACACTAACACAAGCGCAGATCTAAAATTTAAAGCTACTTTGCACAGTAATAAACAATTGGCAGCCATTTTGGTGACTTTGTGGGGGTTGAAAACTCCCAGCCTAACTTTATTGTCGCCCTTTAACTCAGAAGAGCGACCTAGCTACGTCACTTCCTGTCTCCCATATTTCTTCTTCTTTTGCGCTGGACCTTCAAGCAGTCAAGATGTAACAAACACCGCTCCGGGTGGCATGAGCCACCACAGCGTCCTGACTAGCCAGTCAGCCTTTCGCAGTTACCGATCGCAAGTAACGAACTCTTATTCTTTCTATCGCTTCTTCATGTATATTTATGTAAATAAATTGCATTTCTTTCGCTGATATATAACGGTATGTTTTCGTCTTGATTATGCTACCTTTTGTCTTTTCAGTTCCTCTACCATTAAATACATCCACGATTACACACATGGGGACGGGGTCGTCTATTACACATCAGACTATCCTGTCCCCAACAACTTCCATTTTTTTCAGCTTACCAACTTTATATGCAAAGTATGGCGAAGTGCTAAAAGACCATCGAAACGGTGATTATTCTGGGAATTTGTAAATTGAGAACAACAATAATAAAGAACAAACAACTTCAATATTGTTTCATAGTACAATTAATATCTTATATAATTGCCATTTTTATTGACAAGAGCAAAAAGCCTTTGTTCCATTTAAGATGTCAAACTTTCGACTTTATCTGATGAGATGTCTTTCGCAGCAGTCAGAATAGCATTCCAGAGGTCATGCTTGGAGTCGTACTGGCTTCCTCCGGATTAAATATTTTGTTTTAAGATGCTCCACAGGTTTTCGATGGAATTTAAATCTGGAGAACAGGCTGGCCGTCGCATTATTTCCCCATATCTGGCAAAAACTCTCTCCAAATATTCAGTGGCTATCCTTGCAGAATGAGACGGTGCATTATCATGCATGAATACCATCTTTTTCCGGAATGCCAAATTCTTCTTGTTGTGCTTCTTCTTGTTCCAAGTGTTCTTTAATGAAGTCAATATAGAGTTTGGCGGTAATTTCCACTCCATCTGCGACTCTGGATGGTCTTACCAGCTCATTGCCAATGATTGCAGCCCAAAACATTACACCACCACTTCCATGTTGACGCCTTATCCTTTGAGGACGTAGGCCCTCATTATGGTACCATCCTCCTCGACACTCATCAGTGAACAAAGCAGTTTGAAAATTCACCTTCATGTGATCTCTTGCCCACCCCATCCTCTTTTTCTTGTGAATATCCTTCAATTGAGGGAGGATCTCTGACTTTCCAAATTTTGCAATCGTCCTCAGGATACTGCAACGAGTTGATTTTGGCACATCCGGAACGCCAGCTTCTTCAAAAACTTGTTTGCTAGTTTCAAGTGGGTTACGGCTCTTTTGATCTTGCTTATTGTTTGACGTGACAGATATGATTTCTTACGAATTTTGAAAGTTGAGAGTTAGTACAATATTTTTTATTGTACGATGATCACGGTGTAATTCATTGGTAATTTCTAAAGTAGAAACCTTATTATGGAGCCTTTGAGCAATTTTAGACTTCATTAATCTGTATACGCAGTGAATAGCATCTGTGTTCGACTGATTCCTTCAGTGCATGACAAATGCATCATCTATACTATGCTTTGTTTTATTGCTTTTCGAAAACATCGGTAAAATTATATATATTATATTATTATGCGGCAATAATCTTGTCTTTTGTTCCTTTCTATATATAGATTCTACATTCAAGTAAATCTTTTTAGAATTGGCAATATTTATGTCAACTCAATTGATATAGAATTTCGAATCGCGTCTCATTTAATCTATAAGTTAAAATAGATACCATGATCAATTATAATTGGTAAGTATTTTTTTGTTTTATTCTAAGTATAATCTGTTGTTGAGATTCACTAAACTTTCAACTAAAAGTGATTTTTGCTAAACGTTGAGACACGATTCTATAACGTATAGATTCAGAAGTTTGGAACAAATTCTTGGATTTTTTTAAATACACTACTAATAAAAAATGTAAGACCACTTAAAAATCTTTTTAAAAAACACTTTTTTAGGGATAGATGTTAAACTCTTCCGACTTAAGGTTACCAATACTATAATCTAAAAGATTATGGAATCAAAAAGCTACATTCCAATGATTTATTTTTAAAATTTACATTTTTATTAAATTTGGCTTTTCACACATGATCAAAATTATAAGACCAGAGATAAAATTTCTATTAAATTGAACAAAATGTGTATGAAAAGTGTATGAAAACATTCAACAATCAAACTTAATAATGAGTTCTATATCCACTGGTTTTGATGACTTCAAAAATTCTTTGGGGCATGCCAGAAATAAGGGTTTCCATTAATGTGCGGGGAATCCTGCTCCAGTTTCGTAAGGTGGCTTCACGAAGTTCATTTTTTTGTTGAATATTGTTTGCCATTTCGATAAACCTCTCTTGTCATCCATCCTCAAATATTTTCAATTGGGTTCAAGTCCGGTGAGCATGCAGGATGTCCCAAGAGATGGACTCCATTTTCTTGTAGAAAGCTCAAGGTCCGTCTTCCAGTGTGGATTGCAGCATTATCCTGTTAGAATAACCATCTATCCTTACACAAACGATGACCCTCCATCATCAAAGATGCTTTTTGTAGCATGCTAACATAACCAAATGCTATCTGACGACGCAGCACCACCTAGATCTCCATCGTCCCTCTGTAAGAAAAAGAACGCCATACCATAACGGATCCTCCACTACTATGACATGTGGAAAAAAATTAAAGGGGCATTAGAATTACCATAAATCTAACAATTTATACCCTTGGTCTTATAATTTTGATGATGTGTAAAAATCATAATTTAATAAAAATGCAAATTTTTAAATTAAATTTTTTGGAATATACCTTTTTGTTTCCATAACCTTTTAGATTGTAGTATTAGTAACTTTATGCCGCAAGAGTTTAAAATCTGTCCTCAAAAAAGGTTTGTTTTAAGATTTTAAGTGGTTTTAAATTTTTGATTAGCAGTGTATCTACATGAAGAGGATTGGATGTTATATCGATGAAAACGTTGTGAAAATACCAATAAAATGATAGTCTAAATAATGCAAATCATATGAACGAGATCTTTTCATGTATTTTAATAAAAGTGAAATCTTTTTGACGGTTTTTATATCGAATAACGAGGAAATGTTTTCGGTACGTATATAATATGTAGACGTATTGTTTTATTTCAATGAACGTCGCTTGTATGATCAGATTTCTTTTGATCTGAATTCAATCTTCCGTTAACACAACAGGAAGATAAATAAAAGAGTACGAATATCACTGAACTTCACATAGACAAGTGAACGTTAATGCAAGTCAAAAATAAATTATGGTATTGAACGTCAATACGCTATGTGCACAAAAACACAACAAAGAAGGGGAAATGCGTACGAAAGGTCAATAAACATGACATATTGTGTCTACAAAATAAAAATTCTAATATGAAAAAAAAAAATTTGCCATTTAAGTGTTTGAGACAAGCATGTTTTACATGCGATTAATAAACTAGAATGTTCGATAAATGTTGATACATTCTACGTTTACTTATTTCACTTTTCTTTGGTTTAAAGAAATATAAATATTGATTTTCACTTTTGTGCCATAAATGCAGAAAACTAAGTTGCCGTAATAGTTACAAAGATATTTACGTTCACAAGCTGTATTCATACATTCGAATCTACATGTTACTAGCCTGGGTGCCCGGCGTTGCCCGGGTGTTTGGAGGTGTGTCGTGAGTAAAAGAAAATTGTAGTAGGCAGGCAAGCTCGAACCTGTACCGCGAAGTAAGAGAAGAATGTGAAAAAAAAGTAACGTCTTTGCTGTTGCGTCCATCGCCAAACCGAAAGTGGAAAAGGTTTAAATCAGGTCTAGTCATTAGAAAATAGGGGATGACTTTCGAAAATATCGATCAAAAAGCGACCCCTCCCTGAAGAAAGTGGCCAGTTGATAGTGAAGGAATTAATGTTTTTAGCCAATGTTTAGATAGTTGTCGTCCGAAGGGTCGAGCTTCAAAACGATACCGATTTTGTGATAATCCGTTGTCTCTGCCGAAAGTTTTAGATATAGATACATACATACATACGTACATACATACATACAAACATACACACATACATACATACATACATACATACATACAAAAGCCTTCCAGCGTGCCTTTATTTTTTAATTCTTTTTTGGCGTCAGCTTCCAGCATAAAGTCAACAGTTTGTTTTGATTAAGATATGTCCTTTTTAGGTTTTAATAAAAATAATTACACATGCGGCATGCTCTCAAATAAACTGTTTTCTTTTCTCTTTTCCTCTCTCTCTCTCTCTCTCTCTCTATCTCTCTCTCTTTCTATCTCTCTTTCTCTATCTCTGTCTATCTATCTTTTTTGTGCTATATGACGTCATAACCATTGCTATTATACCCGAGAATTTAGTAAATCTCACCTCGCGTTTATTAAGTTGACACACGTTGACCTTTCATTTCCTGTTATTCTGGATGAACTTTATTATAATCTATGCAATCTAATAGCTCAGCATATAGCATAAATAATAATAAATAATAACAATAAGTTAGGAACCTAATGAGCATGCTTGTAGACCGTATATATTAATGTAGAAAACAGTTTTACTTTAAAGAAATAATAGTTACTTAAGAAAACTGAGAAGAACATAAAAATTTCCAACCAAACTATTAATATAAAATAAATTAATATAAGAAATCAAATCCATAGTAATGAATTTCGTTTTCATCGTAACTATGAAAAACATCTAAAATCTTAAGTAACTATTCAATTTCAAAATAGTGCCATCTGTGAATCTCATGTGTGAAAATATTTCAAGACTTTTAACACATTGCCGAAAAGAAATTCAGTTTTACAAGTGTAAAAATAAACAATATTTATCAAGTGTTCAAAAATAAACAATATTTATCTCATTGCACCACATACTCCAGATCTGAAGAGAGATCATGAGCGAAATCTTGATAAGCAATGTTATTTTTCTACACATAGTGTCAACAAATCAACTGATTGACATCTCTTAATTTTTTTTTTTAAATCGCAGATTCTTATCGTCCATTAAAATATTTACGTTATTTCTTTTTAAATTTTCTGTAGAAGTATTTAATATTTAGTATGTTTTTCTGGCGCCAAATGGAAACATGATTTTCAGGATGCTATATTTTGTGTAACATATAGAAACTTATCTTTTACGTAAAGACTAAAAAACACTATAAAATTAAATATGTTTGTTTACCAAATAATCATTAAGTTTTATATTTTTCAATTATAATAATTTGTAATTAACTCAAATCCAATCACTGCAATATTAATGATTTAAGTATGTACGCCTATATAAAAAATGACGGAATTTGCACGCTTTCAATTTCGCACATTTGTTAAACAGCTATTTCCTATAATAAATACGACGAAACCTATTGTTAAATTCTGCTTTTTAAAAAAATGTACCCCCAATTCGTACCGCTTGAAAACATGTGTATGACTTTTAAGGCCTTAAACTTATGATAACGCAGAATCATCTACTGCTCAAACTATTATTTTTGCCGTTATCAAGTACACAATCGACTTCGAAATCTAGTGAGGATAATGACTTTTCTTCCTAAAAACATTTTCACTCACAGAAAAGATGTTATTAGCTTTTCTATATTTATTAATTTCTAATGATTCGACTGCGCTTACTCTTTAGTAACTCCTGTAAAATATACACAGCAAAAACTCGTTTAACTACAACTGCTGTAATGATTTTTTTTTGTTCACATTTTAAAGAAATCTAAATAGAATTTCTACAACAAAGTTTCCGCTAATAAACTTTCGATTTATCCAAGACAATACCACGGGGCTTCTTCTCTGCTGTCTATTACCTGGGGGGTTTCAGTTCAATATTAATAAATTATTGTAAAGCTACCCTTTAAAATAATAATTTGCCCATTTCATCTAAACATCTCTATGTGTTATCTCACGCTTTTAAAGGGTCACCGTAATAAATTGCCGTAAACAAAACAGTGTTCTCTTTCTCATATTTGGATCTATCGCGTAAATGTTGATAGCATTCTTTAATAACTTTTGTTGCTAGAATTATTGCAAAATCTATGTCCGCAAGAACTAGGAATATGTTTTGTGATTAGAGAGAGGGAAGATTTGCTTCGCCCTATAATCAGATTTTAAAAACTTAATTAGCAAGATTTTGTGTATCTTGTCAGAAGACATTTCTTCTAAAGTATCTCTTTATATATATATATATATATATATATATATATATATTATAGTCATTCACATACAGTACTGTTTCGCAGCTCATCAGTGCGGCTAGACAGGAAACTGCCTCAAGCTGGGATCGAAACCTGACCGCCCAAATGACAATCAAGGTTTCTCACCATTACACTATACGGCTGTTGCTGTGTGAGTAATGAATTTAACGATATTTAGTTTTGACATCATCCAAATGCCTCTGTTCGATTTGTTTACACAAAGAGCCTCGCTTAATACACTAATGGCAGTTTGTATATCACTTCCCGAAATGCTCAACCCAAGATCTTAAATGGAACATGTACATCAAATCTGTTGCCAAAGGTCGCTGGAAAAATGGTGGGATCCTTCTATCGATTCAGTAGATATCTCACTGCTGATACAATTCTCTATCTATATAAGAGCCAGGTACGTCCTAGGATGGAGTACTGTTGCCACATTTGTGCAGGAGCCACTAGAAATGACTTGTCCTGCCTTGATAGAGTTCAAAATAGACTTCGTAGCCTCATAGGAAATGTCCTTTTCTCTTTCCTGAAACCTCTATCTCACAGAAGAGATATTGCGAGTTTGTCCCTGCTTTATCGTTATTTTCATGGCAAGTGCTCGACTGATGTTCAATCTATGGTCCCCCCTCGCCAAACTTTCACAAGAAACAATCGTCTAGGAGAAAACACTATCAAAAATTCGTCCCACTCTTTATCTGTGCCTAAACCTAAACGTAGATTCAATGAACAAACTATTTTTAGAACTGCACGCCTGTGGAATTGTCTTCTGTTTTCTTGTTTTCCAGCTGACTACAATATGGTTGTCTTCAAGTCCAACGTAAACAAGTTTTGATGAGCCGTTCCACTTAACTAATTTACCGAATTTCCATTACTAAAGATTACTATATTGTCTAATTGACTACTGTACACTCTTAACCCTTATACTCTATTGGTCTCTGGCCTTTGTAAGTAGTTATGCCTATGTAAAAAAAAAAGATAGGGAGCATTATAGTCATCCACATACAGTACTGTTTCGCGTTTTCACAGCTTATCAGTGCGGCTAGACAGGCAACTGCCTCAAACCAGGATCGCAACCTGACCGCCCAAATGACAGTCAAGGCTTCTTATCATTACGCTATACGGCTGCTATATATATATATATATATATATATATATATATATATATATATATATATATATATATATATATATATATATATATATATTGTTACGTTGTGGGAGAAAAGGTTTTCTATCTGGTGATAATGATCCTGATTACTTATCTCTGTATTTGTAACACGAGTCTCCTATTCAGTGTCTATACTTGTGTCCGACGTGATCGTCTATCTATGTATGTATATCTATACATCCTCCTAGGGTGTTTATATATATATATATATATTTCAACAAACTTACCATACCTTTTTTTTCTGTTCTGAGGAATGCGTTCTGGTTGATGCTGAAAGAACATCGTACGATGAAACACACCACCGAATTCTAGCATGGCTTTTTTATTTAGTCTAACAAGAGAACGGGGTGGAATCATCGCATTGTCGTCAACTTACTTTTTACGTTTCTTTCTTTGACGCATCTTCGTCTCTAACCGAGATATCCTTTTCGTCCTAACTCAGAAAACCGAGTGCACATCATGCGAATCAAAAATATCTTTCTTCTTGCTTTATTATCTATGCATCGTTTTTTTTCTGTTCTTTTTTGTTTGTTTGTTTGTTTGTTTTCACACGAACTCATATCCCTCGCTTGTCATCGCTGACCTTAGCTACCTTTTTGACATACGTTAACCTTAGCCTCTTGAACCGTTATTTGCACTAACCAACCTGCTAGCCACTCTCATTGTCAATAATATATGTGTGGGTGGGTGGGTGTTTGCGTGTGTGTGTTTGTGTGTATGTGTGTGTGTGTTAATAACTAGAAAATTTCATTTTGTTTAATAAAACCATTTAATTTTGTAATCATGATGGCATCACTCAATTTCAACTTTAAGTAAAAAAAAAGCCATTAAAATCCTACTTCAATTTTCGACTTTGTAACTATGGGAACTGGCAATGTCACATCTAAACAACATTTAAAATAAAAGCGCTAAAGACTTGAAAATATTGAAAAGTAGTTGAGTGTGTCTCTTTCGCATATAAAAAAACGTCAGGTAGTTTCATGATAAAATGACGTAACTCTTGTATCCACAATAATACTATGCAATTTCAGAACAATGTATTTCGGTTATATTTTAAGTATTTAAAAATAATTTCAATGGAATTTTTATTAATACTCATAAAATAATTTAATAGTATTTATTTCGATTACATTTTCAATAATTAAAAAATATTTACATGGTATTTTTTATTAATATTTATAAAATAATTTAATAGTATTTCGATTATATTTTCAATAATTAAAAACAAAAAAACTAATAATGTGCCAATGTTATCTTAATTGTGTTCTACAATATATCATAATGATCCGTCATTTGTTTATGATATTATCATATCCATAGAAATATATATGCGTAATTTTCTATATACACACACACACACACACATATATATATGTGTATATATATATATATATATATATATATATATATATATATATATATATATATATATATATTCAGTAATGGGATTAATAATTTAAAATTCAAATTAGAATTAAATTAAAAATCCGTTTCACAAGAAGGAACAACAACAAAATCAATAATTTGTACGATCGTTTCGGAAAACAATGTTTTTATTGTGGTAGACATTAAGCCACGGGCAATAGTTTTACATATAGTATTTATAACAAACAAAGTTCCCTCATCAACAAATTATTGGGAAGGGTTTTTAATATATGTAAAAGACACCATAAATAAAGCTAGCATTAAAAGTATAGGCAGATATATCTGGAAAAAATTAAAATAAAGGTATGCATTTACTTGATATATATATATATATGTGTGTGTGTGTGTGTGTGTGTGTGTGTGTGTGTGTATGTGTGTGTGTGTGTGTGTGTGTGTGTGTGTGTGTGTGTTGGGGGCACACTCTCTCTCCCTATATATATATATATATATATTGGGTGTCGCAAAATTAACTATTTTATAATATAATTTAGTGTCAAAATATATTGATAGTTTTAGAACATCCTGTATATATATATGAGATAAACGTTTTCTTTGGTGGTGTGAGTCCGTTCCCAATGGATTCAAAAATGGATGGAATTTTTTTCTTATAAATTTCACACGAAGTTACTTGGTGTGTCCTGGAGTGTTCTTCCGTAGGTTTTGTGTTGGAATGTGTCTTATAATTATCGAAAATTCATGACCAAAAAAATCCGATATAAGAAGGAAATGTGATTTTGACTAAAGTTAAAACTTTCATACAACCTAACATCACAGTATGGAAGGATGAAATATTGTTGTCAATCTCAGACAACGTCCCATCTTCCTGATATATATATATATATATATATATATATATATATATATATATATATATATATATATATATAGTTAGTTAGTTAGTTATAATAACTATACTAACTCAAAGTACTAGCCTTTAAAATCAATTGTAGATTATTTTATAAGACATGAGCGGTATAACATTAATGTTTATTTCAGGGGCACAATCGAACTATGATACATGAGCTTCGTAAATTGAACTTTAATTTAATTTATAATATAAAATAGTTTCCTAAAACTTACAGTTAGTTTTTTGATACGACGTTCAAAGCGAATGGTTCTTTGTAGAACCTAATTGACCATGAAACTTACCTTTTGCGTTTTAAATTGTGAGCTCATTACTTACAGATAATTTTAATAAAATCAGCAGTAGATCCTTTAAAGTGTAATATAAAATACAATGTATTGTACACTAAGTCACTGCGGTTCAATGAAAGGAAGGGTGCCCCTGACTAGAACAGGCAATCAATTGATTTGATAAAAAAAATAGTCGATTTCACTGATTTCGATGCCAAGAAAAGTATGGAAGGATGAAATATTGTTGTCAATCCCAGACAACGTCCCGTCTTCTTGATATATATATATATATATATATATATATATATATATATATATATATATATATATAGTTATAATAACTATACTAACTACATTCAAATGACCTTGTAACGGGTCTTGTAACCAAATGATCTTGTAACGATTGGTGTAACCAAACATCCGGTTTACGACTTCCAGTTGCGCATGCGTATATAAACATAAACCCATAACAGCGTAAACAAATAAACACAAATCGCTTTACCGGTTTCGTTCGAACAAACTGACGTCCTTAGAAAAGCGAATGTCTGAAATTTATTGAATAAAAAACTTAAAGATATGGGAAGCAAACGAAAAAAGTGATTACAAATAATACGTATAATCATCGACCTGTTTCATATATACGATATATATTATACTAAATAATCAATAAAACGTATTATTTTACTGTGTACGTTTTCAGCGTCCCAATTTTTTTCGCGTTTCAATTATTCAAATAAACAATTGTTAATTCTGTCTGCTTTTTTTTACATCGTTCATTTCCGAATTACGTTTAAGTTATTTTAACGCAATTTTCTCACAAATAAATCTACTTTACCCATCGCCTTCCTCTTTATTATTTAATAAGCCTTTATTAGGTTTAGTAGTTTAGAAAGTCAAAATGTAATTTTAACAATGAACCCGGCTGTGTTGTCTTATAAGATTACGTACTGGGGAGAGAAAGAGAACGTAGTATTTCCAGTTTGTTATTTTCTTTTTAATTTTAATTTCATGATTTTATCCATAATATTTTTCTTTATTTTAATAGAAGCAGACAAATATAAAAACAATATTTTATAGAATTAAAAGAGGATAATAATAATAATAATAATAATAATTTAAATGATGATAATAATAATAATAGAAATTATTATTATTATTATTATTATTATTATTATTATTATTATTATTATTATTATTATATAAAAGTCAGTTTTACATTATTGGATTATCACAGTAGTAATAATATTAATATGAACAATAAATAACAAATGTAAAAAATACTAGCAAAAATAATTAATACATCGACGGCAAATAAAACAGTTTGTACTAATGATGGACAAGGTGTTAATATATATATATATATATATATATATATATATATATATATATATATAAAGAGAAAAAGAGGTAGACATACATTCTTATTTATATATACAAATATATATATTTAAATATTAATAATTAATTATTTTATTTATTAGTAATTACTACGTTCATAAAAGTAAGTCATATTAATTCAAATAAAATAAAAAAGTAAAAAAAAGTTCTAAAATTTTGTGCGAAGAAAAATGTAAACAAAGGGCAAATAACTCCTTTCTTAACGCTCAGGGAGCGAAATAAAAAAGAAAATAAATTAATCGCTAAAAAATAAATGAAAATTCAACAATCTTATATATATATATATATATATATATATATATATATATATATATATATATATATATGTCAATATAAGAAATATATGAGATAAATATTCAAAGTTAGATAATAACGAAAGGAGAAAAAGCCTTTAACTACGACAATGTAATATATATATATATATATATATATATATATATATATATATATATATATATATATGCGAATATATATGCGAACACGTTTATTTTTTTTAAATGTTCGCAACGGATTGAAAAACTTGTTGGGAATAGTTGTAAGCGTCTCTGAGGAGTGACTGGATGGAAGATTTACAGTTCTATGGACGAGTGGTAATTGTCCATCCTTTCACGAAACAGCTGTAAGAGCTTAACGCCAAAAAAAGTGAATTTCTATTCATGTAGGTTGTGATTTTATTCAATTTACGTATATATGCTCTGAAAACTCTTTTGAAAATTCATTGAGCTGAGATTATAATTGAGTTGGTATTATTGACAATTATATTCTAAACTTGCAACATAAAGGAATTGTTGATAAAATAAAATTATATATATATATATATATATATATATATATATATATATATATATACTAGACTACCCGTGACGGGTTGGGCCAGTATGTTACATTAGCTATAGAATTAATGTATGAGCGTGACAACTGTGGCGTAAAGTAGTTTTTTGTGACATAACAGAAATATTTCTATGAAACTATTTTTAAATGAAAAAGAATATAGATAGATTTCTATGAGTCATTCAGTTTATAATTGTTTATTTAAAAAAAACTTCCAGCCATTGAAGTATAAGTTGTTTGCCATACTTATAGGTAACAGATACCATAATACTGAAAGTTAAATTCAAATTTTAATATATCTTTTAATTTAAACGTCAAAAGAATTGGGACGCTGAAAACGTACACAGTAATACAATATGTTTTATTGCTGCGTTGATTGTTAAGTATAATATATATCGTATATATGAAACAGGTCGATGATTATACGTATTATTTGTAATCACGTTTTGCGTTTGCTTCCCCTATCTTTTTTATTCAATAAATTTCAGATATTCGCTTTTCTAAGGACGTCCGTTTGTTTGAACAGAATCGATCCAGCGATCTGTGTTTATTCGTTCAAGCTGTCATGGGTTTATGTTTATGTACACGTGCGCAAACGGAAGTAGTAACCCGGATGTTTAGTTACAACACTCGTTACAAGGTCATTTGATTTTTATAATTATATAACATATATATATATGTATATATATATATATATATACGGTCATCTGTTGCTTTTGCTCAGTTGGTTTAAATGAAACACAAATACAATAAAAACAGAATGTATGTTTTCTTATGGTTATGTTCTCAAGATTTTTGGATACACAATATATTGAGATGTCCCTTTTTCTTAGTAGAGATTGTTTGATTTTCCGACCGTTGAACACACAACATATACTTATCCATGTAAGAATCAATCAGGGTGTAGATGTAAGTCACACAAGTGTAAAAATCGTCTATAAGCCTTTTTCATGGTTATTGCAAACGCCTAGCGAATTGTGAAGTTCTATATCTTCAATTAATCTGGTATATCTGTTTATATCATTCAATGCACGTTCATTGCATGTTTTCACTGAGGTTGACAGAGAGGAAATCATGAGGGTGTAATTTAATTATAGGCATGTATGTAAGCATGCACTGGAAAATCTTTTAAAGTAAAACATTTATCCGATTTTCCTTTTGTATGAAAGTATAGTGTTTTATTAAAAACAAATCGATGGAAAAAAATGAAAAGAAAACTATTGAAAGAATAAACCAACAATGTAAGTGGGAGACTGATTATAATTGACAAGGAAGAAAGGAAGGAGAAAAAGTTGTTTAAAAAAGGAAATAGTTTGGTAAACTGTTGTTTTTATTCAAAGAAAATATGTTGTTTTCAAATATAATTAATGAGAATATTTGTAAACATTTTGGTGCTTCTCCGTTAATTCTAGCGAAATTCGGAAATCGAAATATTGGTTTTCAAGTGAAGCAAATAGTGTCTACTGAATTGCCATGTATCAGTAATGAAAATATTCAAAACTTGCTAAAAGCGATAAGGTTAAAATTAATTATTAAAGAAAATAGTTTGGGAAGAAATTAGAAATTATAGCTATTTTCCTGGTATTTACGCCACATGTCACGTGACAAAACAAACATAGCCGACATTTTTTGTGTAATCATGAAAGACCGGAATAATAGTGACATGACAATTAGATAACATTGCTTATTGTTGAAATTGACAAAAAATGTAAGTAGTTTTCATATTTTATTATTTTTTTCAATTATTTTGTATCAACAAAAGTTGAGGGATTTTTTCCAAGAAAATATGAATTGATTTACCGTAAATTCTTAAGTGAAAGTTTCTTTTTCAGGAAAGCTTATTTTTGTTTTGCTTTTTTAAAGAAAATTGGCAGTAAACCTTTTTTTCAAACAGAATTTATTTATAAGTTGAATTCTTTTTATCAAAAATTGTAAACTTTTAAGTGAAAGTACAGAATTTTTTTTTTCAAGGAAATGTATAAATTATTTTTGTTAACAGATGCAAAAAATAAAAAAATGCCCAGATTTATTGTTTCAACATTTAAACAAGGCTCGGCTTAATCCGGTGATTGCCGGTTGGGCCCTAACCATAATTGACGTGATTAGTGAATCACCAGTGGAAGGAAATATTTTCCCAAATAAAAAGTGCTCACATCGTTACAAAGAAAGCCACTTAATTTATTAAATAAAACTTGAGTATAATGCGATAATTAAAATAGATATATAAAAACACACATGAGTACGATGAAAATACTATACAAAAATGTCAGCGAAATCAGTAAAATGGTTATATCTAAATAACCGCTGGACCGTATCGATTACGAACTAACATACATTTTACATTTTTATGCATATAGATATATACTCAGACATGCACACATGAAGTCATATGTATATATACAAATATATACATAATATAGTTCACACACATACGTGTACATACACGCATACAGACACACACACACATATATATATATATATATATATATATATACAAACTATCAAGATAGAAATTAAAATAATAATAATAATAATCCTAAAAGTAGCGTTAATAATATGAGTCATAATACAAATATTGAGCTTTATATATTTATGATGTAAGAATAATAATAATAATAATAATAATAATAATAATAATAATAATAATAATAATAATAAAAGCAGTTATATAAAATGGTTCAAGTAAAAAATAGAAAATTATCAAGTGATTTGAAAAATATTATAATAATAATTATAATAAATGCACCAATTCGATACATAATAAAAAAAAACAATAATCATAATATTAGTAATGAAGAATTTTGATATACAGATTTTGTTGATGACAGTATTTATATCTGTATACATATAAAAATCCATGTATAAAGCTACACACACATATATATAGCACGTATACATGCATATAGACATATACATATATATGATTGTTTGATACGGGAAGGTTAGTTACAATGACTAATAGGATAAGTTTTTAAATAAATTGTAAAAAAGATAAATAAGAGGACGTATTATATAATATTAAGTGTGTTGATGGTCTGCAATGCCAATAATATGAGTAGATATTATGTTGGTGGCTATAGTTAAGATCTAAATAATCGATAGTTAAATTATAAAGGCTAATACAGTCTTGGCCAAAAGTATGGAACACCAATGAATAATCGAAATTAGTATTCAAACGTATATATTTAAAGGTCAAGTAATTTTTAAATATTAAAAAATAGCGCTTCAAAACAGAATAAAAATATAACGACTTAGTTTAATCGAACCGAAAGTGAAAACGGCAACGTAGAGAGTGGATAAAGATCTATTACATCTTGAAAATGTAGGTTGCCCCCGAAAATATTGAGGAATATACTATTTATAATCAGGTAAATACATATTTAGCGAACCGTGTAAATTCTTTGTTATCATTTATTTATTTATCTGTTTCAAATGACTGAATAATTCTTTCATAGATAGGCCTTCAAACACCTATTACTTGATAAACAATGCTTCAAGCAAACGACGACATATTTCTTATAGTTATATTTATTATTGAGCAATATTACATAAATCCAATGAATATTGTTTGGATTTTATCGCATGGAACATTTTTAACTTGAATTAAAAATTCCCTGCACAAGTCGGTTTTGCATTATTTTATGTCCCTTTATAAAGTTTAACGCCAATATATAGTTATACAAAACTTTTAACTAAGATTCTTTATAGCATTTTTATAAATATCTTTTTGATCCTTATAAATGTCTAAAATTAAGCCTTGATCCAACACAGTTTTAATGCAAAATTTAAGTCAGGGAATTTCTTTACATTGATATCTAATTACTATACTTCAAATTTAATGCAAATCTAATATATCTAATTTTCAAATGAGAGGTAGTTCCAATATATGATATTTGGTATATGGTTAGTTTCATCAGAGCTATGTTTACATAAAACAAGAAAAGCAAGCGTATGCCTCCCTTTTGTTTATTTGGAAATAATATTTAAATAATTAATATGCGATTTATATATGTATGCATCTGCGATGTCATAAATACATATAACGCCTACGTATCTATTGTCTATGTTCTAAAGGTACTTTCAATTATCTATATTTTCTCAATAATGAAATAGTAAGAAATTCTAGTGCGCCTACGTTTATAGCGTGAAAGCTATGAAAATGAAATGAACTTTCTAAGAGCCGTGGTGTTAGTCACGAATTCTGCATTTTTATATTTTTTCTTACATCGATACAATTGAACGATAGGAGTCTACATCTTATAGTGAAGTGATGCGAATTGACACACACATGACATTCTTCTCAACGATACTGAGGTGATAGTGTTTTTTTTTCTTCAAACCAAAGAAAATGAAAAAACTGCGATAAATTTTCGCTGTAGAACATTTTAAAATTAGTTTCAATAACTTACTTATCTATTTATGCATAAATTAACACATAAGTAATTGTCTATTGAAGGGTTATATAATCTAAAATATGTTTCAAAAGCACATCCCCCTCTCTCTCTCTCTCTTTCTCTATCTATCTATCTATCTATCTATATATATATATATATATATATATATATATATATATATAGTAATCCACATACAGTACTGTTTCGCTGTTTCACAGCTCATCAGTGCGGCTAGACAAGCAACTACTTCAAGCCAGGATCGACACCCTATCGCCAAAACGACAGTCGGTGTTTCTTACCGTTGCGCTATACGGCTGCTGCTCTGCAGGCAGTGAATTAACAATGTTTCGACATCGTCCCAAGTACTTAAGCTCAATTTGTTTACACAAAGAGCATCTCTTCATACGCTAATAGTAATTTGTATATCATTTCCCAAATGCTCATCCGAAGATAGGGAGCATAATAGTCATCCACATAGAGTACTGTTTCGTTGTTTAACAGCTAATCAGTATGGCTATAGAAGCAACTACCTCAAGCCAGGATCGAAACGCAATCGCCCAAATGAGAGTTCGTTTCTTTAATAGGATACTTATCAGGATATTTATTTATGCATATAGATTTATGTGTTTATTCAATAAGAATAATACATTAATTAGAGTTGTAGTATTAAAACACTTTATACCATAGTATTTCGAAGCCGAATGCTTTTCATCAGAAGAGGAGAGAGATGTTAGGTAATATTAAGATGTGACGTCTAGCGATAGATACATTAGGAGCGAAATAATTGTGTTTGAGAGGAGACTGGTAATATACTGAAACTGATGGAGGAGGGAAATGGGAAAAGTACAATTATCTATGCGATAATTGAGGAATAAAGCCTTTATTACAATATGAAAGTAGTTGAGTTCCACGTATACTATGGTGGCTTCAATATGTTTGCTTATACTCATCTATACTATCGGGAAGAATATCGAAAAAGTGAATGAAAGTCGATGTTTATTTAATCCTATGAAGTTATGGGTTATAACTAAGAAAGGAGTTTTCTTGAAATGAGGGATTTATGATATGTCTGTATATATTAGAAGGGGTATTTTATATTATATGTATATTTCTTCAATGGTTGAGCCACACGTTTATGGGCATTTTTGAAACATGTAAACAAAGCCTTTGCGTGTATGTTTAGCTGTTTTAGCGTATGAAAACAAGTATATTTTCAACTTAAAGTTGAGTAATTTTAATTGGATATTCACATTTTCATTTGAAGTTAACTCTTTTCAATTAAAATTCATGCTTTTAAAATTCTAGTTTTAAATTGAGTTTTACACATATTTATTTATTTGATGTTGATGATTTTCTAATTTTAAGTTGAAATTTTGGATTTAAAGTAATTTTAATTTGAAATTGAGCCATTTAATTCAAAGTTTTGTATTTCTAATTTATAGTATAAAATTTTTAATTTGAAGTTGAAGAATTTGTATTTTGAAGCGAAATCATTATATCTTGAAGTCAAGCATTTCTAATTTAAAGTTGGGCTTTTACTATGTGAAGTAAAAGTTGTTTTCTTTGAGAATTTCTTCATTTGAAAATAAGTATTTACTATTTGAAGTTGAGAATTTTTAATTTGAAGTTTAAACATTTTCATTTTAGCATAAGTTATTTTGTATAGAATTACATGACTCTTTAATTTGAATTATTACGAAATTTCATTTTTTTTAATTAAAGCTTATCTCATGTAATTTTAAAAATTGAATTCAAGTTTTCTTCACATTTTAAACTGAAGCTTATTTGTTTGAGGTTTATTTAATTTTACGTCAATTTGTGCGTTTTTTTTTTATTTTTAGTTAATTGTTTTTTTATTTGAAGATACATTTTTATTGGAAATTGATAGGTTTTATTATTTTTTAAGTTGAACCCTTTTAATTTACATAAATTGTTTAAAAAATTAAAATAATATACGTTCGACTACGTTTTCTTTTCGTCTCATTTTTATTAATAAAATGCAAATTAGACAGAGAATAATAGAGTTTGTTTCAAGGCAATTCGTCTTGAATATATTCAACTACTACGGGTAATGACACCAATGTATACAACATAAAAAAGTGTAGAATGCGATCATAGGACTTAAAATATTTTCATTTTCAGCGAGAAAATGTTTTATTTCAACATAGCAATATGTAGTACATAAAAAGCAGTAAGAAATATAAAAAAATTAAGGAAACACAAGTTCGAGTAAATGTTCTGAAAGAAGATGCTACTATGAAATAATGCAACAACACTTCAAAATAAATAAACGTATAAGTGGTTGAAGACAATTACTGGAATGTTTATTTGATGTTATGGAAATAGTATGGCTGCATTATAAACGGTAAAACATTCTGTGTCATAAAATGAAACAGTCGCATGTTATCTGTTTTATTCAACAGCGTCCCATATTCTATCTTCTTCTCTTCTCTATATAAATATAATGAACTCATTTTCCCGTGTGAGTTTGACCTTAATGTAATGTGCACAAACTGCAGCACGGAATCTGAGGTGTGCTATAGGCCTATTGCCCTTACACTTCCTCGATAACCGTACATTCCTATATTTTTCAAGTGAGAGTTCACTGCCAGAATCGGTTAGATTCAATGGAAGTTGCAACATCTGTTCTCTCTATTAGATTCCTCCTTTTCCCGCTCCCCATTTACACCGCATCGGATGCGTTCACACGGAACAGGACGAGGAAACACCGGTTTGGAATCGTACAAGGTTATTTATGCCGTTTTGGGTTTTTTATCTTCTTTCCATGATTTATGCTTTCTGTTTTTAGCCTAAATAAAATAAAAAGAAAAATATAAAAAGAAAACGCGATTATTATTTTTGTTTTCTTTTTGCATTTTTTTTTTAGTTAGTGTAAGACGCAACCTGCGGGACTAACCAGTTCTTACTTCCGGTTGTAACAATTCTAACCTTGAAATATAACTATACTTTTATTTATTATTGCTTGCAACTAAACATTTATTTTTACACAAAAAATTAATTCTTTACGGTTTATCATTACAACGCAACGATATCGTGAATTCACTTGCATTACACTTAAATTAAAATTAAAACGAAAAAATTCATTTGGAATTCGAGAAAACAAAAATTTCATTTAGAATTCGTTCACTGCAGAATTGATATTTGACCTAATTCACTTTTTAGTTAATTCATCACGTTTTTTTTTTCGTTTTTTTTTTGCGTTTTCGCCTCAATGATTCGAGATCGAGCCCCCCCCCCCATCAAACTTTTTGAGGATTTTTCAAACACCCGGGCATCGCCGGACCGTTCGTATTGCATCACGTTCATTTTTTTACTTGTTTTTTTTTCAGGATTTTTTCTTGATAGTTTTAACATTGTTTTTATAATATTTAAACAGGATTATTACTTCGCTTTGTTTTCATTTTATCCCCCCCACCACACACGCATCTAAAAACCCGGGCAACGCCTGGTACCCACCGCTAGTTAAGAATAAGTGATCGCGTCTATAAATTAAGTGTAAGTTTTAAAATATAAAAAATGTATTAACAGTAATTTTAGTAGTAATATAACAACAGAAACACGGCTAATAATAGCATCCTACTGGAAGTGAATATACCCTAGCCAAAAACTGATAGATATTAAGTATTAAGTAGTAATGTGTTGTTTAAAGTTAGCAGAAAGAAATAAGGGAGACGAATATAACAGGCCCATCAAACTCTTCGGGTCGGGGAGAGGAAGACAGACGAAGGTTGGTGACAGTGGTGATCTCAAACCCGGCGGTTGTTGGCTTGCAAAGACGAATTATTTTTTTATTTCTTCAATTTTGTTGTCCTAAACCAGGATCACTTCAAGTTATTTCGGCGATGGCTACCGGTCTGAACAATATGATAAAGCCATTCAGTGGTGAAGTCGATGTGGTGGCGTGCTTAAAGAAAGTTGACCTAGTGGCAAAGCTCCAAAAGATAGGCGACTTTGCCACAGTGATACCCTTGTTCTTGGAGGGTGACGCCCTAGCCCTATATTTGGAGCTGAGCTCTCGTGAACAGGAGGACGCTGTGACGATCATAGTCAGATTGACCCAGGACTTTGTGGAAGCGCCGTTTGAGGCGTACAACAAATTAAAAGAGAAGAGGTGAAACGGGGGAATCAGTCGATATGTATGCAAATGAAGTCAAAAGATTGGTGGAACTGGCAGGAATTCGGAGACGTAACGAATCAGGTTGAAAAGATGCCATTCGTTACCAGGTTCCCGAAGGAGATTTTCAAGATGCTACAGTATGTCCCAGGTATCGAGACTTTGGAGGTGAGTCATATTTTCACAAATGCAAGAATATTAGTTAGCACCCAACACTCTGGGGCCGTAGAAGCGGTGGCAACAGCACGGAATGATAAGAGCAAAAGCTGCCCGAGACCGCGAGGCGCATGTTTTGAATGTGGAGAGAGGGGGCGCACATGCAGAGACACTGCAGGAAGTTCTTGGAAAGGACTGTGTGCTACAGGTGTAATCAGAGTGGTCACATGGCAGTTAACTGCAAGAGTCCGAGAAACTGTCAAGAAGGGGGAGCGAAGTGCCAGCAGCTGCCCCGACTTGGGAATAATGGCGCGCTCGCAGCAGATGCCCAAGCCTGAAATTGCGGTGGAAGGACAAGAAGCTCTGGTCCTGATCGATATTGGCTCTACCACTACCATGGTTCATACTAGCCTTGTCCGAGGATGGAAAGGGAGGAGCGAAGTAGTGGCATTTGATGGGTCACGAGTGAAATGTCGAAGGAGGAGGACTGTCACAATCGAGGATCACCAGATGAGAGTCCATGCGGTTGTCACTGATCACCTGGCGCCTGGCGTCTAAGCGATTGTCGGAATGGACATAAAATACCGACTTGGAGGTATCACAGTCGCCAGCAATGGCGTGAGGTTCGGACCAGTTGAATGCGCAGTAACAGAGCAGGTTAACGAAAGAATCAAGCAGGTTGGAGAAAAGAAATGGATATCAATCAGTGATCCGAGTTTTAGAGCAGAATTCGATGGGAATCAGTGGACAGTGGAGTGGGCATGGAAGAATGAACCGCCTACGTTAACAAACAGGGTGGCATATTACGATAACTCGCTCAAAGGAGGAGAAAGAAAGGATTTTGAACGAGAAATGGACAGATGGATCGATCAAGGAATAGTGTTGCCGTGGACAAATGACGTCAATTCGGACATCTTGCCATTAATGACCGTTCTGAAACCAACAAAAGGAATGGTCAGACCAGTACTAGATTTCCGAGAATTGAACTGACACGTCGAGTGCCATACTGGGGGTGATGCTATAGATATATGCAGTGATACCATCGGAGAATGGATGCAAATGAACAGTGCCTCTAAGTTGGTCGATCTAAAATGTATCTATTTGTAACTCCGCGTTGCCAAGAAACTCTGGAAGTATCAGTTGGTCAGATATAAAGGCAAAACTTACTACCTTACGAGGGTGGGGTTCGGGCTTCACTCGGCACCCAAGATCATGTCAACCATTCTAAGGAAGATTCTAGAAGAAATGGGGAAAGGAGATGGCCCCCTGAGTTCATATATCGACGGCGTTAATGAAACTCTGGTGACTGTGGGGGAGGTCGTGGTTCACTTGAAGAAGTTCGTGTTGGTCGTCAATGTACCGGAAGAATTGGATGGGGAGCGGCTTTGGGACTAAAGCTTAAACGAATTTCGAAGGGGAAACGAAATCCCACAAATTAAAGAAAAGCTCAACAAGCGGGAGCTTTTTTCGATATGCGGCAGGCTGATCGGGTATTACCCCATTGCTGGATGGCTTTAACCAACATACAGTTACATCAAGAGGCATGCCGAAGGTAGAGGGTGGGATGATATTAGGAGGAAGAACGACCGCATTGATTGAAAGAAGTGGAAAAGCAAGACCCAGTTCGGGGCACGTGGAATGTGCCGCGAACACTGGGTGGAGTTGTGTGGTGTGATGCAAGCAGTATTGCAACAGGAGTTGTCTTGGAAGTGGGGGAGTGGTTGCAGAGGATGTGGCTTGGCTACGGAAGAAGGATGTTGCTAGCCACATCAGAATTGGATGAAATTACCAGAGGAGTGAATTTGGTCTTAAAATGGAGACTACGCAACATCTGTGTGAAAACAGACTCTGTCACAGTGTTTGTTTGGCTTAAGTTGATGGTTTCACATGACAAAAGGATAAGAACGAAAGAGGCAGCAGAGAGGCTAGTGATGCGCAGGCTCGGAATGCTGGCTGAGTTTTCTTTGAAGCTGCGCGTAATCATGATATCCTCTGAGAAGAACAAAGCGGGTGCTCTCACAAGAGTGAGAAAAAGCTGGCTTGTGCCAACAAAAGAGCATATTGCTGCAGTGACTCATCTGGATCACTCTGGGGTGCGAGAGTTGGACAATCTGCACCATATGGGGGTAGAGAAGACATTGTACCTGGTGATTAAAGTCAATCCGAGTGTCCTAAAGGAACAAGTGAAGCAACTGGTCAGGACTTGTGACAAGTGTCAGTCAATTGACCCTGCTCCAAGGGCGCATAAAGCTGGAGAACTAGGTGTGACTGGGACTTGGGAAAGACTCGCAATTGATGTCACCCATTTCAGAGGTAGGCTTTACGTGACAATCATCGACTGTGGCCCCGGGCGCTTTGCTCTATAGAAAAGGCTGTGAGGTGAAACAGGCAGTGAAATAGCGGCAGTCCTTGACGTGGTGTTTCTGTAGCGCGGTCCGGTGGAAGAGCTTCTAATCGACAATGGTACTGCATTTAGAGCGGCAGCAGTTGTGGATGTGCTAAAGAAATGGAATATCCACCAATTCTTTAGAGCTGCCAATAGACCCAGTGGGATTGTGGAAAGAGACCACCGGACAATAAAAGCAGTGGCAGAGATAGGGAACACCTCGCCTGAGCAAGCGGTCTATTGGTACAACATGTCGCCTAGATTGGGGCAACAGCAAGGGACAGTTCCACACCTGTCAATTATTCAAATACTCCTGGAGGCATCCTAGGGTTGAGCCAGCAAGCAGGGAGAAGAGGATAACAAGACCATCAAACACGGTGATGAAATATGGGTGCCCCAGGGGCGCGATGTATCAAACAGCGGAGCAGAGGGCGCATAACCGGGAATAATACCAGCGGTAGATGAAGTACCGAGACATAGTCTTGATATCAGGCCAGTGGAAAATGAAACGGTGGAAAGCGATGTCCAGCGGGAAGATAGCGAGACACCTCAGAGACTAAGTAGAGAAAGATGACCGCCACAGTGGATTATGAAATGTGATCTAGAGATCAGGGAGGCATGTTGTTTAAAGTTAGCAGAAGGAAAGGACAAAAAGAAAGGGAAAAACAGATCAAATGAACAGAGGTCTTACCGTGTGTGTCGGGCGGGGTTTGGAAAAAGAGACAGAGGAAAATCAAAATGGCACCCATAGATTTAAAAGGTGTACTCTGGTTGAAGTCACGTGAAATCACAGGAATCACGCGGGAGACATGTATAAAAGGAGGTGACAAGTTAGGTCGGAGAGAGGCTGACAGACGAAGGTTGGTGACAGTGGTGAATTCAAACCCGACGGTTGTTGGCTTGCAAAGACGAATTCTTTTTTTCTTCTTCTTTAATTTTGTTGTTCTAAACCAAGAACACTCCATAATGTAAACTAAAAGGAAGAAAAATACGTTTTTTTGCCGTTTGATGAAAGTCGCACGAAGAAATTGGAGAAGCTTGTGTTTAGTAAACTTGTTGTCATGAAAATTGCTTTTCTGTTTGTACGCTTAGTAAATAAAGCTAATAAAGAGACGTGTATGTGAAACCAGATGAAAGGGCGGCTGAAATAGGAGAATTCATTATACAGATTGCAAAAAGTAATAGTTTTGCTAAGCGGAGTCGGTAGAAAGAGTAAGGATGTGTATTTCTGCTGTAGTTACAAATAGAAGAACCGTATTGCGGGGTTGCTAACGATTATAATATAGAAATGTCGGATGACTATTTATTAACGAAGAAATGTAAACAAAACATGCGTGAAATTTGGGTTTTCCGGAGAAAGTCGGTTCTAATATGCAAATGCAAATTAGATAAATGGTCGACGATATAGTGTATACTACAAGTGTTTTCTAACCGTTCGAAAATCGGTTAATCCATTATTCCCGAATACCGAGAAAGTGTATGCTAGCAGTCAATCGTAAACTGGCCGAAACTATTTCATAAGGAGATTTTATTTCAACCATTGATAGTAAAGGAGCCATGTAAAATGTATGAGAATAAAAACGAAACAAGGACTGGAGTCTCTTAGAAGCTTTGTCTTATATATAGGAGTTTCCAATTACGTTATATAGAAAAGAAGAAATCAATTGATTGTGCTATCACCGTTTAAAATGACTTAAGTTTTATAGTGACGCTCCTAGAAATATTTATACTTTTAATAAAAGGTAAACGTGAATAATAATATGTGCGAAACCGACAACACTGTAATCGGACTATATTGAATTTATATATGGTGTCTGCACTTGCAAAGCTATAACGCTTTTTTTCAGGGGGAGTACAATAGTTGTTGGTTGTTTTTTTTTTACGGCCTATCAACCCTTTTCAGTTTATTTAATGCCGAATCTAGTGGTTTTGTAAGAATAAATTTTAATAGAATATATTTGTTTTTTTCAAGTCGGTTTCTATGTAACCTAGTTGGGACCCTAACAGGTACTACCACTCTGGGTCAGAGTGGACCTGGGAGCAATGGCAATTAAGGGTATGCTCCACATTCCCCAAAGCCCGCAAGCTGGGGGCCTCACCGTCGGATATAGTTTAAGGTCATATCCAGGACCGAGTGCAGTAGTTATTATTATTATTATTATTATTATTATTATTATCATCATCATCATCATCATCATCATCATCATCATCATTATTATTATTATTATTATTATTATTATTATTATTATAATAATAATAATAATAATAATATTAATATTATTATTATTATTATAATAATAATAATAATAATAATAATAATAATAATCATAATCATAATAATAATAATAATAATAATAATAATAATAATAATGATAATAATAAAAAAGAAGATATGACCTGTCTTATTCTTTTTTGGTTACTATTTTTGCTTCCTAAAACATTTCCCTAGTCCCAAATATTTGGAAAGAAAAATACAGATTTTATTCATTTAATGGTGGTTTCTTCGCTGGAGTAGACAACAGCGTATCAATCACAGTGCGTACTTTTCTTGTGAACATTTACTCTGGAGACGATAAACTTTACGTCGTATTGGAGTTTTGTGTAATTCAGTAAACTTCCAAAACCTTTTGAATAATTCTTTTATTTGTGTCTACGTCTTGATTTTTCTTCAGAGCGAGTTTGAGTGTGTCCACAAATTATTCGTTTTTTCGGTGCGATTGTTTGATAGTACACTGGCTTTGTCACGCCTTTAGTAGACAATGATTTGTAGTACTCCTTGATTTATTTCTCCATCAATTGGGCTCCATTGTCAGTGACTAACGTTTTCGCGATTTTTTAACGACTAAAAATTTCGTTATGTGTGTTTATTATATTTGTTGCCGTTGGATGTTTGTACCCAAAATTTTCTGCCTGTTTATGGGCCCTTCATAGTCGATATGCAATTAAGTCCATGGGATATCAATCTGTGGACATAGTTGAATATTGACCAGTGTATCACCCGCTATCGTTTAACATCCTCTACATGGTTTCACTACATGTTCCATGTTTAGGTTTGTTCTCGGACAATTAATGTAAGTTCTCATAAATGATTTCTTTCGTGAAATCCTTATATGGTCCGTGTGGAATGCAGAGTAGCAGGATTACTACTCAATCTGCTTATAATAATACCTATTAACATATACAAAAAGGTGCCACTATTTCCTTATTTAATTTTCTCGTTCAACCAGGCTTGCTTTTTCATTGTTCTAATTGAATAACCATTCTCTGTTGTTATTTTAGACATTCTTGCTTAACCGGAAGTCCTTTAATTGTATTGCATAACAGACTCGACAATACTTCTTCGTCTCTTAGGGCCGCTATTAGTGTTTCTTCGAGTTTTTCTGTATATATAAGTATAAATCTAGATAAGTAATCGAAATCAATTAAGTCACGACCTGAACATCGAAACAATGCAAAATTTATTGAAAAGAACGCAACTGCTTATGCGGACTTGATACAGTGGTTAGATGACAGACACTTTGCAAGATGATACATGCAAAGCAATGAACATATGAAAAACGCATTATTTTGTGAACTCCTAATTATTCCTTTTATATATAGAAGTGACGTCTCTAAAACTTATGGCTGCTGTGATGACTACTTTATAAAGACCAAAACAACGGCAAATTTATTACAGATGTCTTATGAAATAGAAAGTGACTTATTCGGTTCTGAATTGGATTGCTAGACGATTTTAAGCTGTTTACAACCATGATAACCAGAAAATAAAATTCAACTCAAAGTAGCATGAATGGCTTATGGAAAACCCTAATAGATAACAAAGTAATATAAAAGAATCGACAAGTATCATGAAATTTGAAAAAATGCCCACCAAAAACCACGAAAATACAATTATATCATTGCCTCAAATAAAAACCGCAACTTTTCAAAGAACATTTTTCTCCAAAGGTAAAAAACTAATGTCATCTGTTATATTTGTGGGCGATGCAACTAAAATGTATCCAGTATAGATACAACAATTTCAAACAGGACTCAATCAAAAATATAGAAGCTTGTAAACATACATTCTAATTTTCATGTATATTTGACATTTACACAAACATTAACAACTTTCTTGTTAAATGTGAGGCAACTGCATATTGAATCACGACAGAATCTGATTTTATCAATTTGATACCAGATTTAATAGCCAGATTCCCTTTGTGGCGACAGCCGATTGTAGTCGAGTAAATAAAACCATTTAGAAATCTAAGAAATAATAAAGGTGAACTTTGTTACTGTACTATGGAAAACTCTTTTTATTCCAACGTCTGAACAAAATATATTTTCTGTACGAGCTGCCATAAAACAACGCCAAATATAAACGTTAGCATCAACAAATGAAACTGTATTTGTATTTACAAAGTGTAGACGCATCAAAAACCATCTGCTACGATTTAGAAACTCAGCATGATATACTAAGACACTGCAATAATATGATATCAAAAAGTTGCCAAATGTGTTTAACGAAATAAAAATTAAAACTACTAAAAGATTCATGGTTCACAAACTACAACGTTGATACACAAAGAAAAATAGCGAACTATCAAAATAAGTTGCCAGACTAAAAAACATCAACGTCCTCTCACTGGTGTATTGTGACTTGAACGATCCGATGGAACTGATGATCAAAGAAAACAAGTATATTGAATTTTGTAGACAATTATTTTAGTTTAATAATAAACTATTTCTTAAGAAACAAATCTGACGCTAGCAACTCAGACATACTTAGTTGATATCATCTCTTACATAGCAGTAAAGTGTATTCGCTTTTACTATAGAATTCGAGTTACTAATAAAGAAATTAAGCATCTATAAATTAAACATAGTTTACTGTTTCAACAGCGAGCTGTTCAGCGTCGTGTCACATCCCTTCTGTCGGGAATCAAAGTTTTAAATTCAAACGGTATTTTACATATCCAAACAAGTCGAAGCAAGACTAAATAAGAATGTCATTGAATAGTCCTCGATGTATGCTGAACTTGCGTTTTAAATTCACTAAAATCAAATGAGATATTTTTATTTTGTCAATATTGTCAGTTAATTGCTTGTCGACAGTTTTAAGGACAGATATGTTATAGCCAGATTCGTTTCTTGCTTATACATCGTGTGAGTTTTCATATTCTTAAACAAATTTCAAATTTCTTCCAACTATAACATCATTCATATAAGTATTTATCTCCGCAATTCTTTGACTAAACTAGTAAGTATAACGTCTTGTTTAGTCCTACAACTTATGCCGCTTAATTGCTTAGCAAGGTTATTTGAAACAATGCCAATCAGGGATGTTTAATTCTTATTAAACTTATACGTTGTATTTGTTCGTGTTACAATCGGTTAAACGATTATTCTAGCCTTGTTAAACCTTCAGTCATTTTTTCTAAATTTTAAATCTTTTTTCTTGTTCTAAATTTTAAAACCTTAGTAATCGTAAAATAAAACTGAAGACACTTAGAATTCTCAGCCGATAATCGACTTTTTACCAACTTATCAGCACTGTCGTACTCTTTGTTATAGTTTTCCCCCTTTGTGCCGTTGTTTGCGCGCATTTACATATGCGCATCCGCGCTATGTTACAAATATATAATTGGTCTCTTTATCTAGATATTGTGTTGTCCTGGAACTCATTCCAGATATATCCACAGGATTTTATATGTATCATATGTATTGTAATGGATGAAGTTTAAATGCTGATGAGAAAAAGCAATAAATATTTTCAAGCTTCATTTTATTTTCATAGTAATGATAGGATGTTTTTTTAAACGCGCGTTCACAGAAATAAATATTGCCCAGTGTTAATTTTCAGGTCTTCATTATAATACAGGATGTTGCAGAAATATTTGGCACATTTTGACATTGAATATCTCAAGAATTATTAAAGATGAAAACCAAAAATGTCAATAACGTTACGAAACTTAATGCATTTAGCTGTAAAACTGCACGACTTTTATTGTACTACGATACATAGTTAAACAGCGTCCAGGGTTTTTGGATCACCCTGTATATATATAATATTTCAAGGGAAGATTTATCGCAAATATATCTTTAACATTTTACAGTCAGTAGTGTAGCACGATAGTAACTGTATAAAAGTTTCATTTTATTTTGCGAATTTCATGAAAAATTCTAAGGTTTCTAATAAATGTATGCGCTCTTATGATATTAGTAACCTATTTACGTATGTCCCTATTAAGAGACAATTTATATCTGTACTGATTTTTATATTGCTGTAATATATGTCGTAAAAGCAAATACATGGTGTATCTATGGGCTCAGTCCTCGGACGAACAATGGCGAACTTTATTGTTGCTATCTATGAAAAACAATTATTGTCTTGATCCGTAAACCCTCCAGTCTACTTTTGATATGTAGACGACACATTTTACTTTTTTAATAATGAAATGAAAGCAAATGATTTTTTCACCTTACTTAATAATCCCGCGTTAACGTATTCTTTTGAAGGAGAACTTAACTGATTTTACTTGATTTACTGGTAACAAAAACACCATCGTGTTACCTTTATATCAGTATAATATAAACCCACGTTTACAGGATTGTATACACGCTGGGATTTCTTTTTGCCTTCGAAACAAAAGAGTAATTTAATTTGAACCCTACTACATCGTGCCCTTATGATTTGTTCAAAACTAACATTATATGAAGAATTAAAAATGAGCATGGATATTTTATCCAATGATAGGTACCCTTTTAAGGTAATTAAGTCAGTTATTGGACGGAAAATATATGAATTTTCCCAAATAAAAACTAATACAATGGCTAAATGTCTACTTTATATTCGTTTGCTATGGCTAGGGTCAGTTAGCGAGAAATTCGTCAAGCTAATCAGCTGAATTATGGAGAATGCTATTTTGCTTCCGACTAGCGTGTTGTGTGCTTGACGCAACCGTCAATGTCATACCTTGAAAAGATGTTCCCGCCAACCATAACAATAATGTAATCTATTGATTCAAATGTAGGTGCAATGCCGACTACGTGGGTAAAACTTCGTAAAGATTAGATAGTAGAATCCAAGAGGACATATCTAACAAACTCAGAAATTTGATCTATTAACGAATGTTCTGAAAAATCATTCAGGTCTTTAATAGGAGATGATTTGCTTAAAACGCTGTCATACGAACTTCTAGCCTTGACTATGTTACCATTACGATTTTCATCTGAATATCTTGAAGACCATTCACGTTCGTTTGTAGAGACCTTCTCTTTGTTAAGTCAAGGAATGGCTATTAGGCTTGAACGTTATTTGCATATAAGAGATTCTACCATTGTGCATTGATCATACGTATCTCCATTTGAGCTATACAGTGTTTCCCCGAATATTCTCATCGTTATTTTAAACGTATTTTAAATGCATATTTTCCTGTTGAACACATCTCGCTTTTAAAATTAAAATAACTTGCTCCATCCAAGTCTAAAACAGTGAGTGCGAAACTGGTCAGTTGGCCTCCAATTATTGTTATCACGAATATCCAAATGTATTTTCCCTCCAATATATATATATATGCATATATATATATATATATATATATATATATATATATATAATATTATATAATATATTATATATACATATATATATATCATATTAATATAATATATATGTATATTATATATTGATATTGATATAATATTATTAGTTAATTTATATAGATGTTTATTAAATATATTACATAGAATCCCCGCGTTGATGAAAAATGTAGCTTAATTGTCATAAATATATCTTCATACACTATATATATATATATATATATATATATATATATATATATATATATATATATATATATATATATATTGTAAGATGGTCAACATCATGAACTTTGGAATATAGACTTTTGTCATTCATTCATTATATTGCTCTGTAATTATATTGAACTTCTTAAATAAAATTGGTATATATTATAAAGAAATAACATACATTTCCACAGACAAAAAAATACAAACAAAGTATTTACCTGCACCTACAATTACTCAAGCATTGTGTCGAAGATAATAAGTCACTTTTGTTGAATACAGAAAACTACTTGTGCCGAAATATGACCTAGGAAGTTCTTGTACTCTCTTCGGTCAGCAACGCTGCTGGAACTTCTCTTATAGGATTTCACAGATGAAAGTATAAGGAAAACACGATAGAAGATCAAGCCAAATCGTATATGTGTCTTGTAGTGATATCATTAAGAGAAGGACTTTGCTTATTCGTATAAAAATGTTTGTTTTAAAATGCGGCATGAAATTCGATAAGAATTTGCTATTAACCGTAAGTGTCATGGTAAGTTGCGTATCCCGTTTTAAATCTTGTATCCAACACACGTATTTGTAGGAAGATGGGTAGTTATTCTTATACACAACCAAATGAATTACATCTGCCAAGGGAGTTCTGTTTGTTATCAATTTTGCTTGTTCTGTACAACATTCGTTTTTAAATGTCCTTAAGCAATAACAAGAAGATGAAAAAGATCATAGCAATATTGATGACGATCATGTTAATATTACTGAGCTATATTTTGTTACTTATTTCTTATTTAGCATTTCCTTTTCTATTGTTTTTTTGTTCTCTTTTTTCTCGCTTAATACGAAGAATCCAAACAACATCCATTTTCAACAATTATATTAAAATAACGATGATTATCTGTGATTAAAGCTTATATATACAACTCGTCTTCATTGAAAAGGTGCTTTCTCCAAAAGTAACATCCAAATGGTTTCACTTGTTTCTGACCGCTGTTTTCGTTTGAAATGCCATTCTTCCATTATTTTTTTATATTTTCAAAGTTGATGATGATTTGTGGTAATATTTTAAAGGCTGTTGCAAAGGTATCTCCATTGCAATGCAACCATGGTACGTCTCCGAAATATGTAACATAGGTTTTATGTAAATAATTTGCACATATAAATATATATACACACATAAACACACACACACACACATATATATACATATATATGTGTGTGTTTGTGCATGTATACATATATATATACATATATATATGTGTGTGTGTGTGTGTGTGTGTGTGTGTGTGTGTGTGTGTGTGTGTGTGTGTGTGTGTGTGTGTGTATAAGTTAGTTCTATAGGTGGAAGAGTGTATATGTTATCTATTAAGCTGTTTTTCTAATGTTGTCTGCCGGTAACATTACAAAACAAATGATTTATTTACTCTGCTGGGCTGTATATAAACAAATCATGCTACGAGGTTCAAAATGAAAATCGCATATTTGACTCCGTGCCATAAAAAAAGAACCAAATACATTTTGCTCTTTTTTACTGAGTTAAGTCTCTCTTATTTGGTGAGATTCCATAACGAAATTCCCAAACATATTTCATTTTTTTTATAATGACGAAATGAAATTGAACAATTCGATCCTTTACTCTGTGTAACAAGCTGAAAACGTCAATGAATATGAACAACTTATCAAGCAGTTGTATCGATCTATTGATCGTTCTTTTCCTTTACCCGCACACATCACTGTTTACTTATCTTTGTGATATCGATATGTCTAGAAATCGATATTTATTTAATATGCGTATAGCGACAGGCGCTAACATCCATATCAATATATATCATACGTATATCCATCTACATATATATATAGCAAAAGTACTCGTCGTTGACTAGGTTCAAAAACAGCCTCATGAAAATGGACTCTGAGTTATGAAAGTATGATAGGTTATGAAAAGGAAGGTTTGTAAAGAGATAGCTTCGAATTTGGGGGTATCAAAACCAAAGCAACCAAAGCAAAGATGAAAGTAAACATAAAATAGATAAACCCCATAATTTATTGTACCATACCTGTTCACACTGAAATACTTATCACAATATTCTGTAGATCTATATTAAAAAACCTTGTTAAACTTTATGACATATTTCCATTCTATGGAGGCCAGGCGCGAACGCAGACCCCACAATTTTATTATACCATCCCTATTTAAGTTAAAATATACTTATCAAAGTATTATTATGTACATCTATATCAAAAACACTTGTAAACTTTTTTTTTATTTTTACATTTTTTATTCCCATACTTTGTAGTCTAGGCGCGACCGAAGAACCCACAATTTTAATGAACCAACGTTCTGCCAGATCAAACATACCCATTCCTGTGTCTCGATACATCTTCTATCATTATATATACTCAGTTTTTTAGAATAGTCAACCATATAGGAGCCTATTCGTGACCAGACATACACACACACACACACATACGAACGAACACATATCTTTATATTCATTTTAAAAAAGCCTATAGTTTTATTACTAATATGTGCACACAATTGTTATAGTGTTTTACTGGTACTTAAATATACAATAGTTTTCAACATATGTTATTTAGTATACTTTTAATTAAACCCTGGTATTTTTATTTTAATTAATTTTTACTAATTTTAATTAATTACAATTTTTCTTAATTTAAACTAAGTTAAAAATTCATGAATTCATCTACATTCTTTCCGTTCCTTACAACATAATCAAATTTTTTTAAATTATTTTTTCTATTTTCGTCTAATTTCTAGTCGAGTTGTTTCAATATTTTTATATTGTAAATTCTATCCTGTTCATTTTTCTTGTATAGATTCACAATGGATTCAGGTATATATATATATATATATATATATATATATATATATATATATATATATATATATATATATATATATAAAATATATATATATATATAAATTGTTATAAGTTAAATGAATCATAGGTTATAAGATTATTATAAACTCTTATATCATCGTGTTGCAACTAAAATATTAAAACATTACATTCGGAGTAAAAAGTCTAGAATGTGGACAGAAAAGTCAATAAGTGTTGCATAAGTCAGAGGAGAGTTTGAATAACCATTCGGTCTCTGTGTATAAGAGTTTGATAAGACAACCTTACATGAAGATACTTCACACTTAAAGTAAATCCTCGCCACACATTCAAAATACCATATGAAAAGCCCACATAAAATCTTCACGATGCATCTATACAATGGCTTGTACGATGAAAATTTCTCTAAGTGATATTAACGGGAGTAATAGTACTTAGCTTGATAATCTAGTAGACAAGATTAAATTTTGTCTTAGAATCCTGTTAGACCAGGAAAGCACGAGAAAGATACACAATAACAACAGAGTTAAGTAATCAAGTGAGAGAAGGGAAATCAATGTTCTTCACATCTTTACTAATTAAACGTTAGAGAATTAAAGGACAGTCTTATTTGAGCACTGTGATATCTATATATCTCATAAAACGATCGAGTGATAAGATTGTCGTTGATTTTTTTATATTCGCACTGAAATTTAAAAAAATAGGTTATATTAAATTTAGATGGATAAAAATCTGAATTATGGGCTTAATGTGCCAGAGCTTGAATACAATTCTTTAAATATTTGCTGGTCTTTAAGAGTGTATGGACATGCGCAATATCTTGTAAAACACAGTACATTTTCCACTGTCACACCATGAGTTCGTTTATACCAGCTTATTGTAGATTCAACCATTCTGTAAGAAACTACTTCGCGGTGATCGGAGCAAAACAAGTTAGGTAATATACATAATAATGACTGATGGTAACCAGATGGAGGTGAGGTTTGAAATACGGTTAAAATAGTTTCGACTGCAACAGATATTAAGTCTGTATTATTAATAGATTGTTCTATCAAATATTTTTCGTGTGTAAATGCCGTGATTTTTATGATTAAAGAAATAGAAATCGATCAATTAATTAAAGTAAGATAATTAAATATTATTTCAAGTACTTAAAAAATATATAATATTTTAAAAATTAATTTAATGTTTGAAAAATCTTATTTAAATATGATATGGTATATAAAAATATCAGAAAACGTCTAATCAATTTTATTCGAAAAGTGATTAAAACACCCAGAACTCTTTGTTTTTCAAACAATGTATATATTGTATAAAAAAATAATTAAGCGAAAGGACATGTGTTATAGAAAAACATTATTGAAAAACTTCTAGAAAACACTGGACATCGTCTTTTTGAAATATGATTGTTGCTAACGCCTTTTTGAAATCTATATACGAGACTGTTATTTTTAACACAATAAGTTTCTGCATAAAAACGTTTTATGCACAGAAAAAAACATGGCACCTGCGTTTAACTGAAATATTTTTTTCAATATTTTTGTTCTTGTTTAATCACAATCACTAACTAAAAGCTGTTTATTTGATCGCCAACGAAATAAATGCTTTCCGCGTAAATATTAAAAAAAAACGATAATAATATCATCATTTTATTAAATGCTGGAAGGGTTTTTAACATATTTATTTTTTAATCGATTTCACAAAGTTTCTTATTGTCTGATTTTTATTTGTTAAAGCCAGATTCTTTTGTGAACATCTGCCGAATTTGTTAACGATAGAAAAATTGTTTTTTTTTAATATTTTCCAGGCGTAAACGTTTAATATTTTATGTATTTTTCTATATAAGATTTTATAAAAGAAATAGACAATTTAAGATTTGGATAGCTCTAAAGTTTACTTCTTCGCTTCTAAAATATATCTACTGACTCCCTGCAGCTGTCCGTCACTCTGTCAAACAGTGGATTTGTTCAGTAAAACAGTCGAGGAAGTTCATCTTTCAAGGTTTTACTTTTCATCTGTGAAGGAGTTTATTGTTACATGAGGCGTCTATACCGGTGAATGCCGACGGAGATGCTAAGGCATTTTTGTAAGCCAACATGCACAAACCACTGTGCGCTAGTTTGTCAGATTCTCGCGTCTGTGTCTAACCTTAAGACAAGAAGGTTTGGTGTGGTTAGGTCTGGTTTAGTTTTGTTCGTTTCAACAATATTTAATGCCGACTAAAATTGTTAAATGTAATCTATAAATATAAAAGCAAAAATGTGTGTATGTATGTATGTATGTATGCTCGCTTTTTGTGTATGTCTGTAAAAGGCTTTTTTCCGAGAAGCGGTCGGTCGGCTCACAACTTCTGAAAACTTTTTATATCACATATAAATCATAATCTCTACGAGTTAACAACGGAGGTCGCCTGTGTATTTAATTTGCTCGAATTTGAAAAGATAAATATTCAATATTTTTCGCTCGCCGTATGTGGACTATGCTTTTTCGTATAATAAAAGCGACACTAATTCTGGCGGTATATTTTTCCGGTCGCGATCGCCGGAAATTTTCCTTATATCAGACAATTAATATTCAAGCTGGCCAATCCCCTTGTTACGGGGGAGCTGGTCCCTCCCCCCAATATATTGGAAAATAAAAACAAAAAAAGCGTTCCCGCAGTAATTAAAATACTGTTCCGCAGTCAAAGTTGACATCATTAAGTCATTAAAACGTGCACCTGCCAATTCTAAATAGTTAAATAAATTCGGACGTTTCCGTTAGTGTATCGCGGCGGCTCAATGTTAACGTCGCATGTTTTTTTTTTTTCACACTTTAATTTCCAACTTTGCCTCAAGGGTTCAGGTTCGATCCTCATACTCACCTACCAAAACTTTTTTTATTTTAACCCCCCCCCCCGAGTTTTGATGTGCCCAAAACCACACACATCTCCAAACACCCGTTGTTTTTATGCAAATTGGTGAAAGTCTGTCTTCATCTTCGATTGCACAATTCGGGAGCATCGGGAGCATCAATAACAAGACAAAATCTTGATTCATCTAACAAGAAATCATTCCTGAACCAAGCTGTTCCATTCTTGCCATAACACGAGAAAAATCTCTTTCTATCATTGATGTTCTTCTTTGATCAAAATGGCTTCTTTGTACACCTTTTAGAAGAAAATCCCATTTCTGCCATTCGTCTAGATATTGTGTATCTAGAAAGAGAATTTCCAGATGCTGATTTGAATTCTTTGCTATAGTCAACATAAGTTTTCTTTCAATTTTCAAAACAGTTCATTTAAGCCTGTAAATGCTCTAGGGCGAGCAGCCCCAGATTTCCCTTTTACCAAGCATTCAACTTGGAAACTTTGAACAATTCGCTTCACTACGGAAGATGTTTACACTTTTTTTTTCTTAAAATTTCAAAAATCTGCTTCTAAGTCATTTTGGACTGCCTTAATCCTGCAATTCAATTTTTTATATCCTCACCAAGATGCGGTCTTCCCATTTTTAGGATTAATTTTTCCACTTATTATTATATGCTATAATAACAATTATCTGCAAAATAGAAATTTTTAGTTAAAATTAACAAACATTCATGGAAAAATACTGAAAAAACGATTTCTTCCTTCTTTCACTCTTGGCCCATTTTTTTGCTCATGAGTATATATATGTATATATATATATATATATATATATATATATATATATATATATATATATATATATATATATATATATATAGTGACAGCTGCCGACTATCAATGAGACGGTTGTAGGTTCGATCTATGGCTAGAGAAAAGTGTATGCCTAGCCGCACATGAGTTGTGATACAACGAAACAGCACTGTATATGGATGACAATTTAAAAAAAACCCTCGTTGGGTTGAGAAATTTGTAAATATATTTTCACCCGACGCGTATTTAAGCTATTAAACGAACCCTACTATTAGTTTGTTTGTACACAAACTGATAGTTAGGGCGCTGTTGCGACGGGCGCATGTAGATTTAATACACACTCGAGGAAAAATATTTACGGCTCTGATTCGTGGTCCGATGGTGAGAGCTGCCAACTGTCAATGAGACGGTTTTAGGTTCGATCCACGGCTGGGGAAAGGTGCATGTCTAGCCGCACTGAGGAGTTGTGATAACTTCTGTGATCTTGTGAGAATCGGTGTGTCAACGTGATTGTGCAGTATATATGCGTAACTAGCATGGGTGCCCGGCGTTGCCCGGGTGTTTGGAGGTGTATGCTGAGCAAAAAAAAAGGGGTCATTTTTTAAACTTTGACCCCTATTATGACCCCTGAAATTTTTATTGTTTTGGCCTCAAATCAAGTTATTAAGTTAGATCCATGTCCACGGAACCTATATCTAAAATTTCAAGGGTGTAGACCCAAAATAGTCGAAGTTTGCTAGAGTTCTCAAAGCTCAAATCGTTGAACTTTGACCCCTTAATCGCCAAATTTCTGGCTAAAAACCGATCACATAGATTTTTCCAAATCTCAGTACCCTGTATAATTTCGAGTCTGGAGACTAGAAATTGACAGAGTTATTTCGTAGGGAAATGTACACAGACACACACACACACACACTTTCACTTTTATAGATATATAGATTTAAAATTTGAGTCTGACAGAATGACAAAGTGATATTGCAAACCGATATATTAAACAAACGAACTTCAAAGAGACAAATGAACACATAAGTAAACAAAAAAATGTATTAGAAAACATTTCTTGATTATTCCACGTTTTTTTTTTACAGACCTGACAGCTGAGGTTCGCTCTTAATAAAAATTGTTTTTTCATAGTCTTAATTTTGACTTCCTTTTTCATAAAAAACTAAAAAAAAATCAAGAAGGAAAAGAAATTTAATTTTATTCTTTTTTCATTAATTTCTTTCTGTGCAAAGCAATTCTTTCAAACTTAATCTGTTTCCAAAATGTTTTTATTTTATTCCCCTCCCCCTTCATTCATTTTCCTCCGCATCCTCTCAAGTATTAAAATAAACCATTTATAATATTTATTTATGGATTTATTTACTTATCATTTCTTTTGTATCGGTAAATGAATCCCATGCACACACCATGTTTGAGTTTGGGAGTAAAAATGTACGATGAACAGAAGGATAGGGAAATAATGTATATAAATACGCAATTATAGGTCATTATAAACATCATATATATTTTTACAGACAGCGTTACAAAACTTCCAAATTGGATTGAAATAAAGAACACGATGATTTATACTGAAACTCATCTAATATTAATAATAAAAAAATAATAAAAAAAACACAAGTTGTTTGTTTAAGTATTATAAGCAATTGAATATTTCGTTGTATTATAGATTTTAAAGATTAGAATGCGTTCTTTAATTACTTATAAATTACATTTTAAAAAGTGAAGGAACACGATTTGATTTGTAGTAAACTTTAAGTTTATTTAATATAATTAAATGAAAATTATGCATGTAAGAATATGAATATTTGAAGCAGAACACAAACAAAACATTTGATATGAGTTAAGACAATAAACAAATATTAAAATTAAACAATTTTTTTAATCAAAATGATTTTTTAGTCAAAATGAATGTTTTTTAATCGAAATGAACAATATTTTTGTAAATCAAAATGAATATGTTTTAATCAAAATGAATATTTTTTAATCAAAATGAACCACAATATTTTTAAATACAAATGAACCACAATATTTTTTCAAAATCAAAAACAATATTTTTAATGGGTTTGTATTACTGTACACATAGATTAGAAAAAATTTCCAAAAAACAAATATATAACAAAAAAATGTTATCAAAGGCAAGATAAGTTACTTTTCTTCCAAACTGGATATATTTTTCGTATTTTTATTCAATGTAACATGTTTATTCAGCTCGAAAACCATACAGTGTTTACCGATGTATTGGAAAATTCAAGATGGCGTCTGAGTCCCTCTTTAACACGGTAAGTTTGGGAAAAGGTGTTATAAATAAAAAACTGAATAAAATACTGTTAAAAACTCGCTCAATATATGTTACCTTGACATATATTCGGCGGGTTTTTAATAGTATTTTTTCTAGTTTTTTATTTATAACACCTTTTCCCATACTTACCGTGTTAAAGAGGGAGTGAGGCGCCATCTTGAATTTTCCAATACATCGTTAAACACCGTATGGTTTTCGAGCTGAATAAACATGTTACATTGAATAAAAATACGAAAAATATATCCAGTTTGGAAGAAAAGTAACTTATCTTGCCTTTGATAACATTTTTTTGTTATATATTTGTTTTTTGACAACTTTTTCGAATCTATGTGTACAGTAATACAAACCCGTTTTTCTAGCTGAATAAATATGTTACATTGAATAAAAACACGAAAAATATATCCAGTTTGGTAGAAAAGTAACTTATCTTGCCTTTGATAACATTTATTTGTTATATATTTGTTTTTTGGCAACTTATTCGAATCTATGTGTACAGTAATAAAAATCCGAAATGAATTTAAGACCACGAGTGAAATGAGAAAATGAAGAAAATCACATTTACTGTGTGTGTTTACTGTTTATGTAAGTCAGCGGGTTTGGTTGCCATAACAACGTGGCGGTAGTGAACGTGTGTGTGTGCGTGTGTGCGCGTGTGGTTGCTAGTAGTACTAATAATGTAGGAGCGTTTGATCTCGTGTAGTTTAGTTTCGTATATAAGTTTCGTATTTTTTTAATTTGTAAATCGCAAGTTAGGAAAAAATTAAACCCTTCCAAGATGGACAATAAATAAAGCCATAATATTTTATTGTAAAGTTAAGAGCCTACGAACCATAGTTTTTTAGGAGATGTGATCATTGGATTAACCAATCAGAAATCGTCTGTGGCACACACATCTCTGTTTTTATAGATATATAGAAGATAGATAGATATAGATAGATATAGATAGATAGATAGATAGATTATAAGATAGAAAATGTTGTTTGCAATGCAACGCATAATAATGGAGTGACGGACATTAGTAAAATATTGAATATAAAATGTTAGACTTGCAAAACTATGCTTTATCAGGTTGCATAGATAGATAGATAGATAGATAGATAGATAGATAGATAGATAGATAGATAGATAGATAGATAGATAGGTTTTGAAGCATGACATAAATCACGTTTCTGAATTATTGAGATGGGGATTGGTAATTAATATTATTTTGACTCTTGGGACTACTGTTCTTATCTTGAATGTCATTTTCACAATGTTTCGGTCGATGTAACCAGCGACCTTCTTCAGGTGTGTCATGTCAAACTCCGGAATGTTTCTGTATATCTCGGCAATTTAGGCGGAATTTTGAACGGAACACTTTATTTAGTTAAAGGTTTTATTCTCAGTGTGGACAACTGAAAAAATACAATTGCAAATTTCTTAGGATTCTATCGAGTCATGGCTGACGGAACGAAGGCATACCACCTCGATAATAAATATAGGGTTCCGTTCGAAATTCCGTACAAATTCCTGAGTTCGACGAATGAAGTAAATTATATATTAGTATTTAGTATTAGTGCAATACTTTTCAGTTAAAATATTCGTTTATAAATAGTAACTGACAGAGAGATAGATACGAGGTGCATATAATAAGTTTCCGGACTTTTTCGCATAAACATTTTTATTGATAGTACAAACATGAAACTTTAGTCTCCTTCAAAGTAATCTCTTCCGCCTTAAATTCACTGTTTCAACAATTTCTGGAAGACCCCATGGACGTCCTCTTGTGTGAGCGACTCTATGACCCCCGTCACAGCCTCTTTCATCTCTTTAGTTGTCTCACAACGCCAGCCTTCAATGTTCTTTTATATTAGGGAATCATCAAATGTCATAAGGAGCACGGTTTTTACTGTTGTATATTAATTGATCGGCTTGGCCATCTCCCTGCTGTCATTAGAAAGGTCTTTCTTTCTAATCTTTTTCTAGCACCCTTGGGACAAACTTTGAGAAAATCTCCCACATCTTCAGTTCCTCTCTATATATATTTGTCCCACTCTGACATCAAACTGCAAGATGGTTCAAAAGCAGTCTGAAGCATTCCATATTTCTGTGGCATTTTTCAAGTTTTCGATATAATTTTATTGCATATCCTTTTTTCTTAAAGTGTCCATACGTCTAGATTGCATATTTGAAATTCGCCAGCTCTGACTATTAGGCTTTAGTAGAGCGTATTTCAATTCTTACTGAACCAATTTGAACCTGCAATCATAAAAATTGGTGGGTCAGATATATATATATATATACATATATATGTGTGTTTGTATATATATATATATATATATGTGTGTGTGTGTGTGTGTGTGTGTGTGTGTGTGTTTGTGTGTGTGTGCATAGATTATCGTATAACGATTAGATCACTGTCTGACTGACTAAATGAACATTTAAAATTAAAATGTTTAAATTCAACGTTATTTCACGCGATTAATCGAATTGATACGGTCTTTGCTAATCGAGCCAGAGATGTGTCGTGTTGCAGTGTTCGAATCGTTCGACTGGTTTTAATCGTAGCACCCTGCACTGAAGATTCCCGAAAGGATGAAACACTAGTGTCTGTAGGTATTTAATTTCATTCATTCAGTATGCTATATATATATATATATATATATATATATATATAGCATACTGAATTTTCAAGAGTCTATGGCAATTTAAAATACCTGAACAAAACGTCTGGAAATTTATTAACGGCACGATGAGAAAATGACCCTTATTTTATGAGCGGATATATAACCCTTTTGTCAATGCCGCAGTCATTCAAAAGATACTGAGTGAATATAAGACAATGTGGTTTTCTTAGTATATGGACATACGGCGCAGAAGATAAATCGTTGAACGACAATCATTTGTGAGTTGCAATCTTCTGAAGGTGGAAGATTAAATTCTTACTACAAGCAATAATAAACAAGAATGACTTCATTTCTTAACTCTGCTACCTGGTTATGACGAACGGAGTTTGAAAAGTTTACCTGCGCAAATTAGATAAAGGTTCCAATTAAATTTATCGTATAGACATCAAGAACGTCAAGTTCGAAAATATGCAGAAGGTCGGAAGTTACGTCAGTCGAAACCTTGTATCTATCGTTATATAGAAAAAGAAATAGTTCAAATGAGCCGTATAAATGTATGTGCAATTGCACTATAAGTCGACTTATGGCACCAAATGGCATGTGTTTTATTGCCATTTAAACAGCTATTTTTACCGGCTAATGAGCAAATGGTATTTTTCCACGGGTCTAAATCCCCTATATATCAAGTTTCAAATTTGTAGACCAAATATTAACGGAGGAGTTAAGTAAATACCGTTCCTCAGCCAGCCAGCCAGCTAGCCAGACATATATCTATAATATAAATCTGAACGTCTGTGTGTGTGTCTGGTCACGAATAGGCTCCTATATGGTTGACTGTTATAAAAAAATTGATCACATATAATGATAGAAGATTTATCGAAACACAGGAATGGGTATGTTTGATCTGGCATAATGGTGATTCATTAAAATTTTGGGGTCTGCGTACGCGCCTGGTCCACAAAGTATGGAAATAAAAAATTTAAATAAAAAAAACGTTTACAAGTGTTTTTGATATAGATGTACATAATAATACTTTGATAAGTATGTTTTAACTAAAATAGGAATGGTATAATAAAATTGTGCGGTCTGCGTTCGCGACTGGCCCCCATAGAATGTAAATAGGCACAAACTTTAATAAAGACTTTTCATATCTATCTGTGTAAGTATACTTTGATAATTATGTTTCAGTTTGAAGAAATATGGCATAATAAAATTATTGGGTGTTCGTTCGTGCCTGACCTCCATAGAATGGAAATATGTCACAAAGGTTAACAAGTTTTTTTAATATAGATCCACAGAATATTGTGATAAGTGTTTCAGTGTGAACAGGTATGGTATAATAAATTATGGGGTTTATGTACTTTATTTTTACTTTCATCCTATTTTGCTTTGGTTTGATGCCCCTAAATTCGAAGCTATCTCTTTACAACCCTTCCTTTTCATAACCTATCATACTTTCATAAATCAGAGTCTATTTTCTGTAGGCTGATTTTTAACCCAGTCAACGACGGGTACTTTTGCTAGTATAAATACATATATATATATATATATATATATATATATATATATAAAATAAATAAATGACAAAATCCTAGAGTACAAATTTCAAGATGTTAGCCATCTTACCGCTTATTTCTTTAAGTTTAGATACACAATTCTGTAATTAAATCGCGCTTCATAAATTAAATTATTAGTATTATAAATTATTATAAAGTGGACTATAGTTAAAAAACAAAACATTTACACACACACACACACACATATATATATATATATATATATATATATATATCGTCTGTTCTCTTGAGCTTACGTTTTAAATGATATTTAAATTGCGTCTACGCCATATGAGACTATCCGTCTATTGAACTGTCAAGGTTTTAAATAACAGTTTTATCGTTAAAAGCGTAAATTTATTGGATGTATCTTAAGAACAAGTATTTGCTTCACTTTTCCCATTTGTTTAAAATCGATATTTCGCAGCAACTGCTGTTGTTTTTGTAACGAAAAGAAGAATATTCCAGGCGAGAAGATTTATCCATATCATACTTTTTTTTTAATTCATTTTTATTGGTTATGTATTTTTTAAGCTAAAACTGTGAATGAATTGATATTTGTTTAACTGTGGTATATATATATATATATATATATATATATATATATATATATATATATATATATATATATTCTTTTATTCCAAGCAAGTAAGTATAAAGATTTTTTAAAAACGATGTGCTTAAAATAAAAAACAAAATAAATTTTGATGATAGGATTTTCGTTCGGTGTATATTTCACGCATACGCATTCGAATACGATGTGAATAAATACGTATATAATATTGCATAACTAGTAGTTTGCCGAAGCAAATAACGATACTTTCTATAATAATTTATATAAATACTGTGAATAATATTAATCCTTTTAAAATATTAAATATATGTAAGAGGCATGATGCTAATTATTATTTTTTTTTTAATAATTGCCATTGTCAGCTATTCTTAAAATATATTAAATAACATGTCTCCCTTTTTGTTTAGTGAAAACTAGCCGGTCGTAAAATACGCATAATATATTTTAATTCATTAAGATTTAGTATTTATTATTACGAAGTCTATTGAATATGTATACATATACAGATATACGCACACACTCATGCATACACGCACACACACATGCACACTCACATATACATACATATATATAAATGTATATATATATATATATATATATATATATATATATATATATATATTACTGATTTCAAAGTTTAAAAAATAATATGGGTGCCACTACCTATTTATAACCAAAATATTTAACGAACCAGCCGCCTCTGCTACCGTTTGAGATAACTCGATAGGTAGATATGAATGTTATAAAATTAAACCACATGTAGCTATGCTTTGTTTACGTATGTGCAAACTAATAGAAAATTCGGAAAGTTGAAATGAACATTTTGGATTTCAACTTGCTGACTTCTGTACGCGTTGTTCATCCATCTAATCAAAATTTTTACTTGTTATAAACCATACTTGGTTCTTGATTTCGATTTTCTGTTAATTTCAGTGTTATCTGACGTTAGTTTATTGGTTAAATATTTACACACATACAGACTACCTTATACGCATTTACTGTTTAAATTTATATAGATTGTAGCAATTTAATGGTGTTAAAATAATACATAGTTTCTTACGGTAAAAATAATTGTCAGCTGTTTAATGTAATTTTAAAATATATTTGATTTAAGGTTCTTAATTGATTAACGGTACAAGACAATTCGTCAAATTAATCCTCAATCACCAGTATGTTAATTTTTTTTTTGTTCACATTAATCGAAAATACTTCTTCGAAAATCAGTCCTACTGTGACTTTGTTGTTGTGGGGTTGAGGTATGATCTTGGCCAGTCTAGGTATTCCCATCATCCGGGGGCTGCTCAGTGTTTTTCTAAGCCAGAATGCACTTCTCTTCACAGATTGGCTCACGTGACCTTGTTGTTTAACCTCCTACCGAGGAGATTAATAATAATGAAGTGTAATATATACGATAGTAAAAGTCGTAATGCGCGTATGTGTGTTGATATCTACAGATTATGAGGTACGCAGGTGCATATGCACGTGCGTCGACGTCTGTGTACAAATGTGCGTGAGTACACCTGTCTGTTTTTCTTGAATACGCTTCTGATTGGGAGCCGTTCTATCTGCATCATCATAGTTTAGAATTTCCGTGCAACTTCTATTCGTGGCATTGATTTAACTTAAGATAGAAATTCTTTCTTTTTTTTTTTTTTGCAACTCAGGAAAATTGCGGTACAAATACTTTACGAAAATCTCTTCAGACAAAACATGTAAAGAGCTAACAGGAACGAGAGATAATTATCGCAAAGACGTATATGTATATTGACCGTAATCTCGTGGATGTATATTGACCGTAATCTCGAAAATAGCAAGACTGTAGTTAGGGCGGAATAGTGAGCAGTGAGAGGGTTCCACAACCTTGCAGTTTTTATAAATAATCTGGGAGAATAAGAAACTAGAAACTATTACAATGGAGTATTAAAATAAAGATGAACAGACAAACGATCTAGAACAAAGTAAACAGGAAATAATTCAGACAATTCTGAAAAACACATTCCATAATAGTATGTGTTAAACAGATTGAGACTAGTAGCATAAGAAGAAACAGCCGGGCCAATCAAATTACAAATATGTTTCTGCAGTTCATCAAGAACCTTCAAATAGAACGGAGATTCAACAGTCTGAATATGACAAAATACATGGTCTGATAGTAGATTTGTAGAGATAGAGAACAGCCACAGATGTGAGAAAGTGCTTAGAGTGATAGAGAGAACCGATTTTACGAGAAGCAGCAAAAGCAATGTAAAATTCATTAAAGATTTGATGAAGACGAAACGACAAGAAGTTTTAGAGTCTATATCTTACTAAGAGCAGAATTAAAAAAAAACTAATAACATGCATTCGACCCATACATATATATATACTAAATCAACATTATCTTTTTTATTAATGTTAATATATTAATATATTTCTGTATAGTTGGCTTTTCACAGACATGTGTTCATATGTGTGTGTGCTCAGTGTTTTGTTCCAGTATCGATTTATTTCAGAGCTATTGCAAATAAGATTCATTAAAGAAACCGAAAAGTTTTGCACCAAAATATGAAAATAAATTTTAAAAATTAAAAATAAGTGAGATTTTCATATCATTTATTTATTTAATTTTTATATTACTTTTCTTTGCGTTACGTGTTTCTAATATTGTTTGTCCACCACGTCTTATTAATTTAATTTATATCTTGTTTGCTTTCGTTCAAGATATTTTTCAGACTTTGTCGGGTTTCATCTCACTCCAACTTGCTTGCTACTTTACCTACGTTATTCTTTTCGCATTTTCCTCCTTAACCACTTCCATATTTTCTTTTGCTTTAACCTGCCAACTTTTCGTCTCTTCATGTACCTAATCTACTATATAAAGAACTGTTTGCCTCCCTCCTTTGACTATCGTTGTTTTTCTCTTTTATTTCGTCCTCCAATGTATAAAATGTCGACTTCTGTTAAATAAAGCTCATTTTATCAGACGATTGTGGTCAAACTTATCCACTGAAATATTTTCGTCGGGCTTTATTGATGTGTTTGTGTCCTTTTTTTACTAGCATGTGTACCTGATTATCTAAATTTCCATGAATTTCTTATTCACTACTTCATATATATATATATATATATATATATATATATACAGAGAGAGATAGAGAGAGAGAGAGAGAGAGAGAGAGAGAGAGAGGGCGGGGAGCACCGCTTATCAAAGGTCTGGGTGCCACTCTCGGGTAAGGATTGATCTTTGATGTGAGACCAGATAAACAGTAATTAGAATTTTAAACGATCATACTATGGCGGGAAGTGTTCCAGAAACGAACAGCTCTGGGAAAAGAACCCTTCTTATTAGAATGTGTGTTAAGTCTGATGCACAGTAAGAGAGTTAGGGAAGCTACTGCGTTTGTTACAGTCAGACGAGTATTTGTTACATGCGTTTTAAAGATCATAGATCGAAGCTTAGTTGAGTATATAATATACTAGCAGTTCAGCCCAGCTGTGCTCGGGCCCTATGGACTGTTCATTACTTCAGGTGCATATATATATATATATATATATATATATATATATATATATATATATATAATAAAAAGTTTGACTCATGCCCAGGTAACCTACATCTACAATTTCAATTGTTTGAACCCAAACTTGGCGAAGGAGTTTGGTAGCGTCCGCAAAAGTCAATTCTTTCAACTTTGACCGCTCGGCAGTCAAATTTTCACCTAAAAACTGATTAAAAAGCTTGCTGCATGTTTAAATACCCCTTATGTAAAATTTCAAATGTTTAGACCCAAAATTGGCTGAATAGTTTGCTAGAGACCGCAAAGATCAAATCTTTTTAACTTTGACCCCTTGGAAGCCAAATTTCCTGCCAAAAACCGATTAAAAAGTTTGCCATATTTCAGAATACACTTCATGTAAAATTTCAAATGTTTAGAGAAAAAATTGGCTGAAGATCAATTTTTTTTAAATTTGACCCCAATTTTGACCCCGTTAACATTTCTTGTTTAGGGCTCAAATTTAGTTAAAAAGTTTGATGCATGTCAAAGGAAAAAACATAAAATTTCAAGTGTTTAGACCCAAAATTGGTGGAGGAGTTTGTAATATGTATTAGTAATGGGACGATTTTAATATTTTCCCGATTCCGATACTATTATTGATTCTGTACAAAATTTCTGATTCCACTACAATTACCGTTTCGGATTCTGATTTTTGCTGAATCTCTAAATGTTTAAATATGTTATTTATTCTGATTGCCGTCAAAACGCATATCAATTATGATTTTTTTTTCAACGAAAGGCTTTTTTGTTTTTATTTGAGAGATATGTTCAACATATGGACACAAACACACTCAAGGGAAGTACGTGCAGTGAAAAATAGAGAGAAGGAAATGGAATGAGCGAGCATTATTTGTACAGAGTGTGGTAACATAAGTAATGAGAATGTGCCTAAATATTTTGGTTCCTTTTCGTTACAGTAGCGAAAATCGGAAATCGAAATAATAACGCTCAAGTGTAACTAATATTATCTAATAAAATGCCGTGTTGCGTTAAATGTAAATAACGAAAAATCATGAAAAATGAAAAGGTATAAATTAAATAATATAGAAAGTAGTTGTCAAAAAATAGAAATGTTAGCCAAATTCCTTGCGTTTACGGCACATGTAACGTTACCCAAACAAACATAGTTGAAAGCATTTTTTCGTTGAATTTTTGAAGACGTAACTAACAGAGAGATGACAATTTGTAAATAATATTGCAGATACTTGCACGCACAACGCACACACACACGCACAAACGCACACACACGCACAAACGCACACACACACGCACAAACGACTGTAATTACGTAAGCAATAAATAAAATTGACGGCGTGCAATATAATATGTCTGTCAGTGACACTATGTTTTAATTATAGTAACCGTTCGTTTAAAAAGGGACAAATTTCATTTCAGAATATGAGAATGTCCAAGACACAGCCAATCAGAATGGACGAAAATTTCAAGGGAGCGTTTATTACTTCTGCATAGGAACTAGGAAAGTATATAGTGGGTATATGTTTGCTGGAGCCGGTTAAGGGCGGTGTAATAACAGAATCTGAGGAAAGTGTAGAATTCGTTCTGATGACGACTAGTAGTAGTGGTAGTACTAAATATTTAGAGAGAAAAAATAACTCCTTCCTCTATAGATGTTCGATTGCGATGGTGTTACTCGTAAGATGTAAGCTAGTGTTTTAATATCACGATTAAATGTGTGTAAAATGGTGTTTGATAGTTACATAAGATAGCGGCCCAGATGTATTGAATTAGTATGTGACATCTGTTGTGACAAACCTACGTTATTTTAGCCCAGAGGAGAATTTCTACAGTCATTTTATTATATATAGAGATATACATATATACGCAACATTATTCATAGAGAGATAAACAACTAATCATATATGCATACACACGTTCATTTCTCAGAAATTTATCATCGCTCTTTGTATGTATAAACTATTTTTCAATTACTTTTTAATCTGTTTATTCATTCCAGAAACATTTTAATGTACAGATATGTATTTAACTTCCGATAGATCAACATATGCGTATATATTCAAAAGGCTATGCTCTCCACGAACACATTCCTGAATAAAACAAACAAAAAACTACCAAATTCTAGATAATAATTCATCGCTTAGATACATTCTGTTACTAAAAACAACAATAGCTTTCATTATAAATTCCAATAAGATTGTTGAAAAAAAATGTATATACAGTTACTCGTCTACTCTAACTCTTACTTATGCAGTAATACTTTTCAGAAATCTTCTTACAGCCTTATATCTTTATATGTGATTCTGTCTGTCAGTCTATATTTTTACCCGTCGTTGAAAATAGCAATATTACGCTCAAGATTTAAATATCACACTCATTATTACAACAGCAAATATATTAACACACAAACACACACACAGACACAGACACACACACACACACACACATATATATATATATATATATATATATATATATATATATATATATATGGAGTGTACTAAGTAAAAAGCAAGATTCCAATGATCGCTTTTCATACACCTAACAAACAACTTACCTATAAAGTAGAAAAACTGGAAAACTTCAGCAATCTGCTCCGTATTCAAATAATATCGTGATAGGCCATCAGCTTCTCAGTACAGACCAATCAATCCCCAGTATGTCATGAGGAAGTTGCTGGAATCTGTGATAAATAGAGCATTTGTCAACCACCTCAGCAGAAATATCTTACTCGGTGACATGTAATATTGTTTCCGTTCTGCTAGATCTACAGCGGATCTGCTTACTTGCACACAGGATTAGTGAATCTTTCGACAAGGGCTTCATTTCTAGAGCAATGGCTTTTGACATACCCTAGGCTTTTCGTAGAGTATGGCTTAAAAGTCTAATTCAAAAGATTTCCAGCTATGGAATAAGTAAAAATGTTCTCTCAATTATTAAATCCTTTCTCTGACAGGTTTATAAGAGTAGTCGTCGACGAGGATAAATCAGAAGCTCATAGTATCAATGTTGGCGTCATTCAGGGTTCATAATCAGCCCAACTCTCAGCTTGATCTTCTTCAATGATCTACCAAATCACATTCTGAGATAATTCGTAGATTTATATGCAGATGAGATCGTCATCTATGGCAACACTTCAAAGGCCACCAATGACCAAGATTTTTCTGATTATCTCTCTTGTGATCTTCAGTACGTAGTGCAATCGAGCAAAGGTGACTGGTTAATTTTAATTCAGCTATAAACCAAACTTCTATCTTTTATAATAATCGCTCTGGTCCTCATCTGACTCGAATTGAAATGATTGTCTTGAGGAAGCACCATTTTTTGACAAGCTTCTAAGACAGACCTTCACTCCTGATCAGAAATGGAACACATAAATCAAATCTATTTCCAAAATCTCTAGAAAAATGGTTGGATCATTCTACTGCTCCAGTAAGTATCCTACTGCGAATGCAATCCTCTATCTGTGTGAGAGTCAAATACGCCCTAAAATCTCATCTCTTAGCAGGGGTTGCTCGGCGCGCCCATCTTCCCTTGATAGAGTTCAAAACTGGTTTCGAAACCTAGTAGGTGATGGCCATTTTCTCTTCCCATAGAAGAGACGTTGAAAACGTGTCTCGTTATTTTCTTGCCAAGTGATCATCTGGTTTTTCTTGTCGAAATTTTCACAAAAAACACTCAACTAGTTATCAAACTAATAATAATTCCCCCCACTCTCTCTGTGCCTTAATCTAAACGCAAATTCTATGAACAAAGCTTCTTTCCTAGAACTATTTACCTGTGAAACACTGTTCCCATGGTCTCTAAGTCCAATGTAAATAAATTCTTATTGATCCGTTCTCTTAAATGATCCAAATATCTACAGCGTTAACCATTACTAAACTACCAATTTACTTTCATTAACTCTTATCCAGTAGAGACCTAAAGATAACTAGTGATTCTCTCGTAAAAATTTAGAATCTAAGAATCACTGTATAAATCAAGAAATTATAGTACTAATAAGTAAAATAGATATAGTTATTTTATATGGTTCAATCCGACATATAGTAAGCATATTCTGAACAATGTTTACAAAGTATTATTATATATATACAAGTCGTTAGTTCCAATTCAGAACTCTGAACTATGCAAAAATCGCTGTTTATTTGGGCTATTAAAAATTTGCAATCTACCAAACGATAAAGAAAGATATTGCATCCTACAGCATGTTTCATCGATTGATCACTAAAAAAATTCCAGCAATCGAGGGGGATCAGGACAACATCTTTTACTAAACGAGCACAAACATAGATTTGTCTGGATGCTGACGTTAGTCTCTGAAGTAAAGGATTTTGACCAAGACCAGACAAGCAAAGAGCAGAACAACAGAGAGATCTGCGAAGAAGTCAAAGAGGTTCCCATTGTGAAGAATACAAAGTTTATCTCCCTAGTCATAGTCCTTGGCATCATTTTCAGCGAGAAAGTCATTAAGCTGCTGTTCTTTATTCAAACTTTATGAGAGGTTACCTCCCAAGAAATTAAATGCAAAAATAGACAGAAGCTATTAATTTCGAGGAAAACCTAATATAGGTATTTTTGGTCTCAATTTGAAACCGATGGTATTCTGATCTTCTATATTACCTATGTAAATGCATATTGTGCTCCTGTTTTCCGTAAGTCTTTCTCTCGTTCGATCCAACTAGTCTTATATATAAAGTTTTATAAGATTGTTGTACAATAACTGTTGCTTGTACAGCAGCATTGCTTCCAGTAAAGCGTTCATAAGATGATGACTATGAGTTCAGGTTATGGTTTCGGTACCGAAGTACGATTACCACTAGCCCAGAGCGTACGATGCTTACGATACTACCAGACCTTGTTGAATTGTCGTCATTCTGTGAGATATCCATATCCACGATAATGCAGATAGAGTCTTATCTTTTATTTTCTTTGTGTATATTTCTTGTTTGTCATGCAAGAACATGAAAGTTAAGTTTGCAATAAAACCTCGGCTTCCGACTTCGATAGAGAAATACAACGATTTTCCAGCCATTTCTGATACGTTCTTCTCGCAGATCTTCATATCTTTCCAGCTTATGCTGGTATGCCCAGTCAAATTTTCCCCAAATAAACCATTTAATTCAACGAGAAAAATATTTTCAAATTAAAAAACCGAATGACAATATTCAGACGCTGATCCGTTTACGTTATATGAATTGGAAATACGAGCCAGCGTTCTAAGGCTACTGCAACGCGCAAATCCGTACAGACATTAGACAATGACGATTTCTGCCTATATTTACATAAGGATTTTCATTAACGAGATTAATTGTTCTACTGGTGATATATTCATTGACAATCACACAACATACATTCGCCGCCTCCACAACAATCTTCGATGCTTCTTTGTCTCTAGGTGTATCTTTTTAGGGAATTCTCGCATCCAATGAGAATGGTAGAGGTTGGTAGCCTCCGCACGTTTTGCACTAATCAGATGTAGTTTGCCCACAGATATGAAAGTAAACTGGTGATGTTAAGATATCATTTAAGAAAACTTAATGTTGCATGTATTTGAGGTCGCGCCATGTTGTTTTTGTTTTACACTCACCTACTTAGTTCATGCGCCTTGCTTACTTTAACCTGCAGCTGTAGCAATGTGTTTGACTTCCTCAAGATTATAGATTTCTTCGAAACTATCTTCCTCTTGCTTTACAGGGGTTCTTTTCGACCACCAATGCTGTGCGTTTAGACCTAGACTTGTTTTCTCACATGCCACAGCACCGATTATTTCTTGCATCCTAAGGACCGATTCAGCACCTTCTACAGCTTTCTATTTTACTTTTCATTTTCGATCTGATATTACTGTTATTTGTGACATTCTTTAATCTTGGATCAGGAGAGTTACACAGCATCAACTAAAGTTGCGCTTTACCTAATGTATATTCTTGAAAAGGTAACGACGTTGGAAGTTTTAACTTCGTTATAAAACTGTATAGTGCCACGTTTGTCAAAGAATTAGGCACTCCCAAATTTTAATATTAGGAAAATTGCAAATATTATCATGTTTGTAATAGAAAGCTATTGATAACGCTAATTACTACTTCCAAGAAACCCCCACTAGTTAGGAAAAATAATGGTGAAATCCTTGTAATGAATTCGTTTTGAGGACTTAACCATCGATTATTAATTATGAGCCTATTGTAAAAACGCTTGCTGAGATGCGATATTAGAAAAATGGCATTTCCAAATTTTCAACGTCTAGTGTAATTATAACATATTCCATCAAAGTCAACACAAAACAATCCCTTCCTTTTCTAAGAGACACAATTCTCTAAGGCACAATTCGTAGTATTGACATTATATATCTACCTACTTTATCTAAATTAATGATCAGTGTATATACGACCTGATATATATATATATATATATATATATACACGCACATATATATATGCGTATATACGTATATATATATATGTATATATATATATATATATATATACTATAGGCACTTCAAACATAATTCCCCCTATTTTTATTAGATCTGAATGGATTAGTCGTATTGCAAATTACATTGTTATGAAGACTAACCTTATGTAGTCATGATCCGAAAATTTAATCTCTCTGTTATAGATATTGACGGTGTGAGACTCTAAATAAGGAATCCATTTCATAATTTTTTGCGAGAAGTAGACATGCGTCATTGAATTACTGGGAAATGTGCATTGAGATTGGTGGTGAAAATGTAGAAAAATAAATTCTGGAGCACAAAATGTTGTTCATTTAAATGTTGCCACTCCCGTCTTCGCTACTCTCCGACTTTTTGGTGTTAAACAAAATAAGAGGTTTAACTTTTGGAACTACTCTCGTAGTTTTAAATATATCATGTGCATGCAAAAAACTAATACATACAGTTATTAAGTTGTGTTTTTAGATTCAGACACATCGATATTTAATTATGTTCGAAAATTGTAACTAGACACATTGTAAAATAAAAATGATTTTGAGTTATCCCAAGCGACGCTGCATAAATGCAACTAGCATATATATATATATATATATATATATATATATATATATATATATATATATATATATATATATATATATATATATATATATATTATACTTTAAAAAACAATATATATGCCGCTCCCCATTTGGGGGTACCAAATTGTTAAAAGGGAAAATTATTCCCTACACGCATGCACTTTTGTATAAATAACTGAATTCATTCAAAACGTATCGCAAAAACTAAAACAAATAAACAACATCTACGTAAATTACGATATAGCCAAACAGTCGCGCGGTGTACTAGTGGTAGGATTGTAGGTTTCTTATCATGGAGTCCGGATTTCGAATCTCGCTAGATTCATCCTCTCTGATGAGTCGTAAACGACGACAACCTTGTCAGTGGATAATTATATTTTAAAAAACAATATATATATATATATATATATATATATATATATATATATATATATGTGTGTATTATTTATCTGGATTCCACCAGACTATCCATTCATGTGTAATCACCTTTTTCTTCACCATCTTCCCTCTGCTTCACTTTTTTGCTATCAAGTAAGACCTTTGACTTACTTGTTCTTTCATCAAATACTTTTGCATGCAAAATCCGATCCCGCATTTTGCTAATTCCTACCCTCTGATGAGAAGGGAAGTACTTCTTCGAAACTCCACGGATTAAGGACTATCCACTTATCTAGTGTTTCCTTTTCAGATTAAATATGTTTTTAATTCATTTCAAAGTGTTTTTTAACATGTTTTATTAACTGTTTGCTCGTATATATATATATATATATATATATATATATATATATATATATATATATATACATATATATATATATATATCTTGATTGATTTATTGATTGGTAGTTTCGTGATTTAGTAGTATCAAAAATCTTCAGTTTTTTATTATGAATAAAAAATTTGTTGATAAATGTGTTGGTCCAAAGTCTTCAATACTGTAGTATATCCCAACTTTCGAACACTTTATGATTTTTTATTGACAAATTTAGTTATTTTTGTAACATCTATTTATTCATCAATTACTCCCCAATTTCTTAGGTTTTCAGTTGATGTTGTAAATATGGTTGTTAGTTTGTGTTCAACATAGCATCCACAACGCCTGACCAATTATCACTAAACTCTAAACTTAAAACCGATTTCATCTTAGATATCTAGGATAAGTGTCAATGTAAAAGAAAGGTGAACGCCATACGTTTGGGTGATGACAGTTCATCATACAAAAACACTAATTGGCCCATATTATAGCCAATTAAAATTTTGTATTCTATGTGACTTTTATTTTAACCTTAAAAGTTAGATCAAGATTAATATTTTGATGGCATTTTAACTTTCGCATTTTGCAATGTATTTTTATGGACATGGCTCGAGACAATGCATAAAGTCACTTGATGTGAAAAATCTAACAATGATAAAAAAAATTGTTATCGAAGAGACCCGAGATGCTTATTGAGCCTTTTAACTTATGAAAAGACCAATTTTAGATGTCGGAGAAACGCAGTAGAGCGTAATGTGATTTCTGCATCTGATGTTCTTTGCTAACAGAAACCAACATGTAAAAATTCACCCTGTCCGTTTTGTAGTTGCCTAAATTGTAATTACATAGCTTCGGAAAACTCGATTTGATTTTGATGAGCAAATCCTAAATCAGAGATTAGCTCATCTTTACGTTGCCGAGCGAAGCATCTATTTAATCACTCAGGGATATCATTCTCTCGTTCTGTCAATCATTACCGGATTGATATCTTAAGAAATCTACAATATTATTCTTAGTAGCGCCCACACTGAGGATTGAACCTTCAACACCCAGGATATTTTTACTAAGAAATGAATTTTACCTAATAGTTTATTGGTTATACCACAAACAGAAGCTTAATTATTTGGTTTAAAATTCCTTAGATTTTTCTTTATTTATGAATGGTGCAATTTATCGTTGACCCGTTATCGAAAAGATATAAATTGATCACTCAAATTAAAGATCAGACTCATGCGCTCCTCAATATCTCGTTATGGTTGCGAACTGTGGATCCTAACAGCAGAAACTAAAAGGAGATACAATTGAGATGAGGTGCTTTTGCAAAATACTTGGTATTTCCTACAAAAACCACAAATGAGGAAATAACCAACGCATTAAGCAAGCTTGTGTGCTCCATGAAAATCTCTTAGGCACTGTAAAATGGCGCAATTTATAGTGATATGGTTATGGCACTATTTCGTATTGCCTCTGCGTTGTTGTGTTGTCTCTCCCCCGCCATAACCGGGGTGTAATTTGGTCGTACAGAGCGATACAGAAAAAGGGACAACAATGCAATTTCGACAATTCCCTTTCGCAGCCAGTAACCATGAGGTGAGCACATATATTTTGCCTCTCTGTAAAAAGGTGGGCACCCCTTCTTTCCCAACAGTTAGTTAAGGGTAGTTAACTTACGTTATTCATTTCAAGGTTAATTCAAAGTTAATTATTATTGTTGTTACTTGCTTTAAATTAATTAATTAAAATAGTGTACTATATTTTTGTAAAGAATAAATAGTTAAGCTTTTCGTTTATACTACGACATGATGCGTTGTTTGATCTGCTGTAAACGCCTTAAACGCTTTAAATGTCTTAAAAGTCGAAATAGTGCCTGAAGCGATCCGAACCAGACGAACTTCAACATGAAGACGTCATCTTCAGAGAATGAAGAAACCAGCGCAGAGAAAGCCACACCCAAATTCCAGGTATGCCTTCACTCTTTGATTTCCAGATCAATACTTTGTTTTTTAACACTGACTGGGCCTAAAATTTTAAACAGGTACCTCCTTGCCAGCAAACATAAATTGGTTTCCGTTTCCAGTACGTTTCGTGTCAGAAGTTAATGTTTCTCGGTAAACTATCTTTTACTTGGTTACACTCTCGTGTAACGAGATCAACAGAACTTGCTAAAACAATAATGTAGTGGACGGTAAGGGGAAGAAGAAAGCATGGAGAATACAAAAAGAGATGCGAGGATAATGTCAGGGAATGAACGAGCCTGGGGCTTAGCAGCACTATCACAATAGCACAGAGAAGACGGGAATAAAATAACTGTTAAGAGTTTCCACAGAGGGACTCCTCTATGGCCAAACCAGACTACTCGGATAAATAGATAGATAGATAAATAGATATATAATTGATCTATCTTATAGAACTCATAAATAGAAGTATGACTGTCGCTACGGCCCCTAATCGAAATAAAAATCGAAGTAATGATAGAAATAAAGGGTGACCTCCTATGCTTCAAAATTGTAGCCTCAACACAGGATACATATCTCAAACAGTCGAGATTAAAGATGTGTGATTAATTGATAGTTTTGTGAAATAATGGTGTCAGAAAAGGGAAAAGGATGAAAGAACCTTGGTAGTATATGATAAAGGAAAATATGTTTCATAAATGTAATGAAGAAAGAGTATATTTACAAGTGTTGTAGGATTTAACAATAATCAGAGTTAACTGATAGAATGAGAGCGACCAACCCTCATGGATTAAATGGAAAGTTACTTTTCAAAATTCCATGCAGATTTCCCGAGTTCAGCATAAGCATTGCCGAGTTCGATAAGATGCACTTGAAGGTGTTCAGATGTCACACAAATCACAACGTTGTGAGGATAATGTCCAAGACGAAAATCGTAGTCGCAATAATCTAAATAATCAACCTTACCAAACCTTATCTCAAAAATAGCAAAACAGAATGGGATTATTGTTTATAAGCTTTACAAGCTTTCTCTCCATACAAAGTCAATGGATAAGCCATTTAAGTGTTTTGAGTGGAGAGTGTATAATAAAATAAAGGTTGCACAATCCGCATCTGCATATCATTTTTTTTACTTGAGAGTTACGACTTATTAACGCCAAAAATACACTCGAGGATAATGGTTAATGAATGTAAGTTGGTACTGTTGTATTCATTAATGGTGTAAATTAGATAGAATTTGATTATTTATGGTAACTTGTTTACATTGGATTTGAAGGCTATCATGTTGTATTCAACCAGGGAGCAGGACAGTGGAACAGGCGGCCAGTTCTAAGAAAAAAGCTATGTTCATGGAATCTGAGTTTAGATCTAGGTACGGAAAGAGTGGAGACAGATCGTGTATAGTGGTTGTAGCTAGTCGGGTGTTTTTGTGACGTATGGCAAGTAAATAATGATAGAGCAGTGATAGGCTTGCAACATTTTTTCTGTGAAAAGAGGTTACAGGGCAGATAAAAAGAGCGGCACCTACTAGATTTTGAAGCCAGTTTTGAACATTATCAAAACTGAATACATCGCGCCGAGTAGGTCCTACCCAAATGTGACAACAGTACTTTATTTTAGGGAGTATCTGGCTCTTATACAGATACAGAATTGCTGGAGCGGTAGAGTGATCCGACCGTTTTTCCGGCCATCTTGGTAACAGATGTGATGTATGTGTTGCATTTTAGGCCAGGAATTGATCTGAATCGGCACTGTGTGTGTCCCGTTGTAAGAAGATGTTTAAAACGACTGGAAACAATTTTATGAGGATAAAATAAATACTATTGTTTTTCGAAATGTTCAATTTTCCAGATTATTTACACACGCGAGGCTTGAAAGTCTAATCTAAACAACTATTTATTCAATACGCGATCATGTAAATTAGACTGTCAATTTCATAACTGAACGTAGGACATATTTATAGATAGTTTTCCGGTGTGTATTAGTAAAAGTGGTGCAGTAGTCCTGATAGAACTGGAACCTTGCACACTTTTCACGTAGTCTACGTATGTAACCACTATCTTACCTTGCCTTACACATACACACACACATATATATATATATATATATATATATATAGAGAGAGAGAGAGATAGATAGATAGATAGATAGATAGATAGATAGATAGATTAGTCACGTTTTTAACATCGTTATCATAATTTAATTTTTCAATAATATCTTCAGAAATACTAGACCTGAGAAAAATTACAAAACGTCGAGATAGATAATATAACAACCCGATATGCTGTCCGTAAAGAGGAGGAAGGAACTATCGTCTATTCGCCTCATCGACATTGTCAATTGTACTTTGCTATATGATCTTTGGATGTTTGGCTTTCACTAACGAAGGAGAAACGCCACTTGTATATCGTTCGATTCGATATTGTCTACTTGAAAGTTGTCTTTGTAAGAAATTAAAACAAGTCCTTGTCGTAAAGACGCGGATGTGATGGGTTGCGTAAACAGAATTCCTTAGAGTACCAACTTTACAAGGGTTCTAACAGACACAAGGAGAAAAGAAAAGGGTTTAAAAGATTTAAAACTGAGAAAAATATCAACCAGGAAATATTGGTCGGCTGAAGAGTGTTTAAAAGCCGCCATCTTTAATCACGCAGTTCTATCCAATCAGTGAATATTATTTTTTAAAAATAGTATAATATGTGATGAAGATAAAGAATATACCAGATAAGATGGACGAAAACAAGTTATTCGAATCCATTAACATAAACATATTTTAATAAATGAGAAGACGTTAAAATTAATAGATCTTAATAGACTAGAACGAATTAAAATGTACAGATTTTAAAAATTAATGTGCGTAAAATTTAATAAATTTTAATGTCTTTTAATTCATTAAAATAAATAATTTTACTAATGGATTATGATATATTAGAACCATTAAAATGAATTTTCAATAAAAGTAGAAGCACTAGAGATCAATTTATTAGAATAAATTAGTGCTATTAAGTTTTGTGAGACGAAAATTTACTTGCCATGGACTCTTACAGTACTATATTACGATGTGAGATGACATTCTCAGGAGGCAGTACCGTAATACCATAGAATCAGAAGGAGTATTAATATTGCACAGCTCGTATGAATACTTATATTGGACACTACCCGATAGTAAGCTTAGCTTATCATTTATCCTATCCTTGTAACCTATTTGGTTAATAATAACCGTCTACCGTGTTTTCCCTCCGTGGTCCTTACTTTGGGTTTCCATAAGTGATGACAGAAGGATTCGAGAAACGTACTTACGCCGAAACCCTAATGCCTGACAAATCCCACACTAAAAGCGACAGAAAGATTCAAAAATTTCATCGAGAATTCGTTCTCACTGCATCAATGGCGACAAAACACCCGTTTAATCACACAGCAGTGTTGGACAAGAAATAAAGATGGCATTTCCTTATCAACGATTACATAAAAATATATTTTCCTGACTTTATCTTTTTCATGCACCTCATTCTCTACGAAATTAATAACCGGTCCTTTCCTCTTCAACACCTTATTTTTCCATCGATTTCATTAGCTGTTCTTTTACATTCCGTTATTCCGTAATTCATTCTTTTAGCTTTGCCGAACAGTTAATTAAGCAATTCCGCTTCTTTAGAAGTGGCGTTATCTACTAATGCTTTAGCTTATCGCGACATCATATTTTAAAATAAAATACAGACTAAAACGAAATCCGTAGCGTTATTATACTTCTATTAATAACTGCAGATATTTAACTTCTTATTTAATACTAGTCACGCATCAATTTGAATAGGATATGCATTATTTGTGTGATACTGGTGTAAAATTTGTAGCCGCCAAATTACTTTGTTTTTATTTCAATAACTACGGTGATTCGACGCCTTTGACAAAGTTAGTTAACTTTGCCTACATATTATCTCGCTATGTTTCCCTCAAAAACAAACAGTTCAGCAGTATTTAAATTGAAACTGTTTGCTATTTGTTTTTGTTTTTTTGTTTTTTTCTGTTTGCCAAAGAATTTATGAAAACGCATGGAATACTTACAGTTTTTCATCATTTGAAAGTTTTATTTCTTTATTGCAAGGAGGAAGTCCCTTATATGTGTCTTCACGATACTTGACCATTTTCGTTAAGAATTACTTTACAATAATGTTGGTTGGTTGGTTGGTTGGTTGTTTTTTTGGATTTTTTTTTTTGTTTTTTTTTACATAGGTATCACCACTTATCAAGGCCAAGAGGCCACTCGAGGATAAGGGTTAATAGCTGGTTGGTTGGTTGTTTTACGGCATATCAACCCTTTTCAGGTTATTTAATGCCGAATCCAAAGATTTTGAAGAAAATTTTTTTAATAGAATATATTTGTTGTTTTCAAGTCAGTTTCTATTTAACCCATAGTTGGGACCCTAACAGGTACTACCACTCCGGGTCAGAGTGGACCTGGGAGCAATGGCAATTAAAGGGTGGCTCCACACTCCCCAAAGCCCGTAAGCTGAGGCCTCACCACAGGATATAGTTTAAGGTCATATCCAGGACCACAATAATGTTTGTTTAATTGTAAAAATTGTTGAAAAAAGAAAAGCTATGTTTATTGTATTTTCTGGATAGCTTCATACATTGCAGTATATTTTAGTTATTGATATGTTATGTGAAAGTATCTAATGATTTCTAAATAACAATGATTTTTTTTTATTTCAGCACGGTATCTTCTTCGTATAAATGGTTTATACGGCACAAAAAAGGCTAATTGTTACGTTGTATGCGTATGAATATGTTCCAAAACGACGTACATGTTGAATAGTGGGTTTTATATTTTATCTGCATATTCATATACGTGTAAATGCGTATGTGTATATGCATTAAATCATTTAGTCTATCATCTAGTGTGTATATTTTAAATATTTATGCAACAGTTCTAACAGGAAACGATTGACGGTGGCGTATTGAAGCAGTTGTAGATAAACAGTTCTTTTTTAACAGATGTAAATAACACAACACATACCTGAATTATTTACGAACTTTTATTTTCATGATTTCAGCTGATATCTTCAAAGATTACAATGTCTTTACATCTTGGCTGCCTGAAGAAACGCCGTTCTCTGCGTTATGGAAAAACACCCCTTTCAGTCGTCCGTTTTCTCTGATGGCCAGCTTACGACTCACTAGAATCTCCTCAAATCTACGTCTCATTACGTGTCTCAGATCAACAGCTTATGTAACCTCAATTTATTTATTTGTTTATGCAAACCAAAATCATGTTTACATCTATTTTCTATTTTCACATTCCTTTTATAGCGAAATTATTATTTCAGCTGCCAATCATTTTCCAATCTAATTGTTTATTGTTCTAATTATAATAATCGATCCAGCGACCCGCCGTCGCTCGAATAATAATAATAATAATAATAATAATAATAATGTTTGACCCTTTACCCTGCTTGGCACAGTTAACATAGACACAACGCTATGATCAGAGCCAAAGAGTCACAACATTACATTCCATTTACTCTTATTTTAAAAAATGTACAGCATACATTTTTCCTGTACGCCCTATTTTGTTTTTGTTTGTTGTTGTTGTTGTTGTTTTCATTAGTGCAATCTCTAGCTTTCTGTCTCCATGCATAAAAAATATCCCCCCTTTTACTAACTGACTCTCCTAATTTTATTCAGACCGAAATCCCTCCAATCTAATAACATATCTCATTTTAAATACTATACTTACACCCCACCAGGGTAAAAAAGTCAATTTATATTTAAAAAAAAAAAAAAGAATATATCTCATTCCTTTGTAATCGACTGATCTTATGGCATTTCTTTGGTGTAGTTACTCCTCCTATGAATGAAGACACCCTCATCTATTTGTGCCATAATCTCAGAAGGCCCCCTTTTCCTGTCCACGTCGACAATATCTCGTCGACTAAATTACAGTCTCTTTCTTCCCTTTGGTTGGTAATATTTTAGCTTGTGCACGCTTCTTTTAATATATATTTTTTAATTCCCTAATAGGGCAATCTTTACTTACTTAGCTAATACGTGTTGGTGGTATATTTTAATTTCACCTTCTACTTATCCTGAGTGATTTGATTTTAGGGTCACAACACATAAATACCGAAAATATTTTGATAACGTTTTATCAAAAGTTTCCCCGAAAAATGCGATTTTATACTTTTTTTGAAACATTCATTAAAATCACTCATCCAAATTATCTGCTTTGATTGTTGACAATTGTTTTTTGTTTACTTTATAGGGGGAACAATGCATTAAGATTTATAAATAATTGTTTTAAATATTTTATTTACAAAACATTAAAAAGTCGTGTTTATGTAGAGAAGCTACCATTCTATTTTCTTGATAGTATTGATGTTAACTTCAAGTTTTATGGTATCTTTTTTTTACACAGGCATCACCACATTATAAAGGCCAAGAGACCACTCAAGGATAAGGGTTAAAGAGTGTACAGTAGAAATTGGACAATATAGTAATCATTAGTAATGAAAATTCGGTAAATTTGATAACTTATATGGAACGGCTCATCAAGAACTTATTTACGTTAGACTTGAACACAACCATTGTAGTCAGCCGGTAGTAAGTAGGAAAACGGAAGACAATTCCACAGGCGTGCAGTTCTAAGAAAGAAGCTTATTTAATCGTTAGCTGAAAGAACAGAATAGTTACAAAATACCTTCCCCTCCCAATACTAAGAATAGGTTTCTAAATGATAATGTTATTATTTTAGCACGGTTGCTTCTCTATAGAAGTACTGAAACTTGGGGGGTCATTTTATCGAGAGATTTATTCGAGAAAAAATTTATAATAAATGATTAATTTAAAACATTTTTTAAATCCATTCAACGGTTATGAAATGAATTAATTTAGTTATAATTGAAAAGTATTTATAAATTTTTGGAGGATGTTGGATTAACCGGTGTTTCTATAAAGTAAACTTTTGAAGTAAATTACAGTAATTTTCACTTTGAAATCTGTGGTGTTTGACTGCTCAGTTTCCCTAATAATAAATAATTTAAAATGTGATTGAATTTAATCAGGAACCGAACACATTCTATTATAATTTGAAAGTGTTCTGTTTTAAGAGGTCAAAATTCTTTTGGATGTGTGATGTTTGGTTTTTAAGTTTCCCCAATTATTACATATTCTTAAATAAATTAAATATTTATTAAAAAGTCATTACTGAACGATTTCTTTTTAAATGAACAGTTTTAAAAAATAAAATTATGCAAGTACTAAACGATTTCTTCAATAAATGAACAGATTAAAAAAATTACTCATGAATTGAAATAAATGTAATATCAATTGTTGTTACTTTTCGGTTTCAGAAGAAGGTGAAAACCAACAACGTTTATTGGTTGAGTATATAGTAATCTTTCATTTTTATTTCAGTTTCTTATTTTTATCATCTCAGGTTCCATTGCTAGAAAAACTAACTAAACACGTGTATTATGCCTCTAAAAAAAGTTCTAGCAGTTGCATCTAAAAAGAAAAGTCGACAATCAGAATATTATGATCAAAATCTCAGGAAGACAATTTTGGTTTCTTCTTTGAACGAATATAAATCTGGAGATTTTGAGTCACATTAGCAAGATAACATTCCCACAGAGACATCTAAGGTGGAATATGCTCAGGGTGCAAACAAAAACACATATGCCGAACATATCCTTGAACGAAATATGCTATGTTGGAAGTCATGCTGGTAAAAACATTGCTTATATCCGTTTCTCAAGCAAGTTTCTAGTTGCATGAAAGGCGTAAATACAACTCCGCGCATAATTATAAATTACGTTTATGTGTGCAAATAAGCGCATTTAATAATGGAAAACTTGCACACAATATAATGCATTAAAATGGATTTGAGAATGTACGGGTATCTATTGTTCTGATGGGAAAGTTATTCTTCCAGATCCTGATCCATTAAAATCTGTTATTGATTACAATTCCAAAACTGTCACGCACTTTTTACCAACATTAGTAGGTATAAGAAGTGCTTCCGTAGCTTCGATGCTGTATAACACGATGAAGACAGTAGTGTTCACCGATACATAAGTGTAAATCTAGGTGGTTCCGATTCGAACACTCACGGAAGCTCAATAGCATGGTCTCAATCGGTTCTGTTATGACGGAGTTGGTGTGAGCGTCAAGTATTTTTGTCTCAATAGTGGTTCGCGGGTAAAGAAGAAAAATAAAAAATATAAAGACAAAATCGAAAAGTCCAAACTACACAACTCAAAGTCTCCAGAGAAGAGACGAGACGTGGGCCGAATTTACAGGCGCTAGGTTCGCCACCATATCCTCTTTCTTGCTGTCTGTTGAAAGAAATTAATTCTGTATGCGATTAAACAACTGACTCCGGATGTAATTGGGTTTTCGTTTATTTAATAAATTCTGATTGTAGAAAAAAATGTTATTTTTACAATTACGGACAGAAGAAAAGGTAAAAATACATATGCTATGTTTTTTTCATTCACAAGCACTCTGCTTATACAATAGTTCAAAAGAAACCTTTTTTCAACACTGGATTGTCTTTTCTCTCTTTATCGTACAGTCAGTAACGCGAGCGGAGTAGAGAGTCCCGACTCTCAAACTTAACTGGGAATTCCTGCTTTCGACTGACTAAAAATCCGCTCTGCGCATCCTTTTATTGGAAGGTAATGGTAGATGTTTGATGAGTTTGTGTTTCTCCTTCAGCCAATCCATCTTCATTACGTCATACTCTGAGACGCCCTGATTTGCTTATAAGCCAAAGTCACGAGTGCATATTAATTACGTGATTTTCCTAACACAAGATTTTTTTTACCCGGCGAAATCTAGAAACCTTGTACCTCAAGGTCAAATCCAAGACAAAACATTATTTATATTACCTCATGTAACGATTCCCGCCATAAAACAATATTATTAATTTTCCCGAAGTTATTTTTTCTTCCTGCATTTTGTATTATTAATCAATGTTGCTGGTTTGGGCCAGCAAAGCCGTCTGCAGGATCTCGGACTGCTCACATGATAAAAAGCTCTAATTAAACTCTAGTTCACTCATTACTGACGCAATTTTCGACCATCATAAGTGGTTGGATCACATTCGCATCCTTAAATCACTCAGCTTCTAAATGAAATGGTTGAGTCTAATCTGTCCGCACGCTGCTCGCCCATCCCTGGCCTATCCATAGTATCAGTAACGTATCTTATTAAGTCATCGACAGACAGCATCCAACAATACCGTATTGCTTAGGAACGCTATTTCTTCGACTAATAGTTCACCAGCAACAAATCAAAGTTTATATACAACATGCACAAATCATACAAAGCTTTATATCTATGAAAGAAACGGTTATGTCCTTGTAAAGTTCATTATGAAGCAAATTTTCAGTTTTAATAAAGAGCGATTCCTCGCTTTATACTTAGTTTTTTTTTTCATATTATCTCCCGCTGGACCATTGCTTAATTGGATCTTGGGATTAAACGTTTAGTTTAATAATAGTCCGTCAAAAAGTTTTTAGAATGTAACTGTTTAGTTCAGATCCCTGCAAAACAAAATCATGCAACAGCCTATCTATTTTCTTGTTTTCTTAATTACCTCCCCTTAAACCGTTGTCCCTTCTGTGGTCGACGTTCTTTATTGTTCTTTTTTTATTTTTTCTAAAGCCGTTCATTGTCCGGAAGAAATAAACATAGGAATTAACTTATCTAAGGACGATCATTCGTTGCTTATAATCTTATTCTTTTTTTTTTCAATTATCTCAATAATAACCATAGTCTTATCTGTAGTCAAAGTTCATATAGAACAGTCCCTAGGTTCACTATCATGTAAACGAAATCGTAAAAATATCAAAGTCAATTGTATTTGTTTCATTAGTTCATCTCCTGGATCTGGGTCTTCAGGGTAAGTTCTTCAACTTGGGTGGCATCGGAGTCTGCATCTGCTCTGGGTGGGGTCATCTTGGCTTCAGGTGAGTTTGGACGAGCCACCCCCGCCATCGGTGCAGGTAATCTTGAAGCGTTTCTTACTGTCAAGTCTTCTCACTCGCTTTCTCACACACACCACATCGCTGCCACCAACATTACAACCAGAACCGTTATCATACTTGTCCAACTTCCTGCACCTATTACTCTATGAAAGCTGACCCATGACCCATGAACATCCTTACTTTCTAACTTAGTCTGCGATTCTCTCAAATTTACGCTACACCCTTTCTTTAACATTTTCCTTCCGAAACTTTTCTTGCAATTCGAGTCTTTGTTCGACACACCTTGAGGCCACTGGTCTGGTTTCTTCTAGACTTTTCTTGGGTGCGTTCTACGGGGTGGGGATACAACGAGTAGCAGTTTACTATTGTCTAACGGGGTGTTACCTTCGAGGTCTTTAGTCCACGTCCAGAGTTCGCATCACCAGGCTCGCAGACAGTTTTAAACGGCCAGATAATGTTAGCCGCATATTTACTAGCATCCTTCGCAACTGTTCGAGGTATATGGCACTTGCTACATAGCTGTCTTAACTTGAAGGCATTTAACTACACCCTTACCTGGTACGTCAACACAATTCAGTAAGCGTTAGCTGGATCAACAAATGTAACTTGTCGGAATTAATTCTTACTCTTTGGATACATCGTCTCTACCTTACCGGAGACGTTTAGACATTCTTCAATCAAGACCTGTAATGGCCAATTATAGTATTAATAGTTTCCTGACACTTAATACCCTCAACCTCGCACTTTATCTGCATCTTTTTCGGCGATCACGCCGAACAGAGCTCCTAAAGCCTTGGCTGTTGTAAGAATCATCGCCCTCGTCGGTTTGTTTTTCAACTCTTCCTTGTTCAGCCCACCGGTGTTGTAATAACCGCAATTCTGACTCCCAGTGGTTTTAAAACAAAACAGAATTCGCTAAAATCCAAATTATCGCAATCCGGGCATCAACGCGGGGGGGGGAGGGGGTTGCTATGACTTCCTGACAACAACTCGACTTGCAAGTCGTCGCATCGTTTGGTTGACAAGTTGAAAGGAAAATCTGATCTGCGTGCGAGATGTTTTGTGCACGCCACTAATTCCCTTCTTTTTTTAATTTTGCTAGCTGTTTTCTCCCCTTTTCTTTTCCTTTTCTCTCGTTCGTTCTAACTTAAACACCCATATACTACGGTTTGTATTGCTCACTTTCCAAAGACAAAATCACAAAAAAAAAACGCTTTTCTTTTTCCCTATTTTGTTTTCTTTCTATTTTAAAATATATTCACTTGTAGCTGGCACTTGTTTTCGTTTCGAGTGCAAAATACAAAACTTTTTTCCCCTCGGTTGTGAAATCCCTTTGTTATGTAAAATAAGATTACCATCAGTACTGCGGGTTTCACTTCCTCGAATAATCGGTTAATAGATGAATTTCTTTTCTATCTTTAATTAGCTGTTTTTTCGCTTTCAATTAAATTGAAATACCTCTGCGACAGTTTATTCATCTGCTGCATAAAAATTCAACTACCATCCGTACCAACCGTTTTCACCCTAAGGATCAGTGTAAATTATCTATCTCTCTGCATCCTTATGCATAAATCTCTTTTCTCAACTCTTTATTTTAAAGTTAAAAATATTTCTTTTCCTTAGTTTAAATGCCTAGAAATTCCTTCCAAAATTTTTTTCGATTCAGCTGTTGATTGATGGCATAGACCATACCATTTTAGGAGGCATACTTAATTTCACCGTAGCTATTAAAGATGAACATAGTAAACTTTGCTACTAAGTTCTGTGAATGATGTGGCTATTGAGCGAATACCTCGAAAAATATCAATCTAGATATGTTTGGTTGTTGGATACTGTCCATCAACATTTTTAGAAGTATGGAGGCAAACGAATCAGCTATTTGGTCACCAAGGTCAGAAATACATAGGTTTCTTTACACCATATAATCATGTTTTCATTTGTTTTCAGGTATAACAGGCAAACAATTTCGTCGATAAATTTCACTTATTTTTAGAAGATAACATACTCTGCTAATTAAATTACATAAGTAACCATTTATTTCGTTCCGTTTTCAATTATTTATTACATAATATTTCCCTGTGTTAACCGTTCTTCTGTGTTAAGAGTTTTAGCAGTTTATCCACAGTCTCTACTTCACGCAATTCACATATGATGATGCACCAGATAATCATAGGTTGAATTCTCTTTTTTTATGGGAGGCTTATTCTCTTACCGTATTTATTCTGGCTTAGTTCCATATTTTCAGTGGGCAATGCTTGTATACAGGTACTTAGCAATTCAAAAAAAATATTTAATAATATTTTATTTAACGCTCCTTTATATCTCCTTGGGCAACGCCGAGAAACGGGCCCTACTGGTTAAAATAAATTCTTCAGGAAACTTATTTTTCTGCAATTATTAGAAATACTCGTTGTTTACATCGTTATCCACTTGAAATTAGCTTGAGAGATACTTTAAACCACTCGCGGATTAAATTATATCTTATAGCATGAGGCATATTGAGACACTATTTCATTCACTAAGCGCCATGCAAGAATTGTTCGAATGAATCTTAAATATTATATGTATAGTAGTTCACTAGTATACGCCAAAGGATCGCAATCTAGCGTTACAATAACCTTAGTTATTAAGAAAATCACTTCATAAATGTTTTAAACAAAAAAGGAAAATACGTTGCGATGAAACTAATGCACCATTATTTTTTATATAAAAAAAACGTTGCGTAAGTTTTCCATTTTGAATTTGTATGAAAAAAATGAAATCTGTCTAAAGTAAATTAGTGTTGATATTGTTTTATGTTTCTCTCTTATTGTTATATATTATAAACTGATGATTCCTCTATATGAATAGTTATGATCTTTTGTATAGCACGAGTATATATGTTCTCGATATGGGCAATCAGAGTTGTCTTTCAGCAACGCCGTTTTGTAAGAAAATACGTAGTCTATGAATAACTAAGATTTATACGATATTATATAATATATATATACATATATATATATACATATATATATGCATACATATATACATACATATATATACATACATATATATACATATATATATACATACATATATACATATATATACACATATATATACACATATATATAGTTATATATGCATATATATACATATATATGATGATTGCAACATCTTGTCAGACGAGTGCCACTCCCTCAGACATTTAAAACCCATGAGCCCAAATGTTTGAGGGAGTATCTATACAAATATCTTTCACTTACGTTACAAAAAAATAAAACTATATCATCAAATGACTGCGTTAAGGTTAGTTATTTCCCAAAATTATATTCAAATTTATGTAATATTCACGAAATTATGACATTTTATTCTTTATTAAAGAATTTTCACCGTCCGTCGCTTTATGCAGGCTTCTGAAAATGTTGTTTTAGGGCAAAAAATACAATGTCTTATCATGAAAACTTGTTTAATTATATTTTTCCGTCCAAGAATAATAAACCAAATCACATCTTAGGTGATAAGCCTCAAATAAATAAATTATCTATTGACATATTTACCATTTTTTTTTTAACTTTTGTCCACCAATGAGGGGGGGGGGCATTGTAAGAGATCTGCAATAAAGCGATGGCATATAAATTCTTTGATATTAAATAAAATGCCATAACTCCGTGATCATAGCATTAATTTGAATAACATTTTGGAAATAATTAACCTTAAAGCAGTCTTTTGAGATAGAATTTTAATTTTTTAGGACGTATATTTAGTGAAGTAGCGATTGATACAGTTTAGTTGGCATAGTACCAGGCGTTATCACTGTTACAACTTTGATATATATATTCCCGAAAAATTTTTGTGTAATTTTATATTTAAATGTTTTTATTTTTAAATTGTTAATCATTAGCAAAAACCTAAGTTTATTATATTTTATACTCCTATCTTGATCGACAGAACTGAAATACATTTTCTACACACACACACACATACACACACACATATATATATATATGTGTGTGTGTGTGTGTGTGTGTGTGTGTGTGTGTGTGTGTGTGTGTGTGTGTGTGTGTGTGTAAGTTGGGAATGCGTGTGTGTCTGTGTTTCAAGATTTATTATTATATATTTCTGTAATAAATCTTCACTCGGTTTGGAAGGACTAACCAACTAATATTTGTTTTACTTATTTATTTATTTCCTTCAATTTTGTTTATTTTACATTTGGAATTTCTTATACCATTAAACATGCTCTCCAGACCATTACTACATATTTTAAAAGGGAATATGGCCATGTTTCATAATTGCCAGAACAATTCGTCCTAATTACATTTTTTTTCTGTTAAACTATGGAGCAACACGCTTTCAATGTAATACAAACGTAAAGACTGATTTTGATAAAATAGATCTGGCCATGAGAATACTTTTTGATTCTTTCATGCGTAGGCACAAAATCTAGTGAGATTTGATCGAATAATGTCCATAAAGATTGTACTTTCCCGATAAAGTTGCGCTAATAGTCAGAAGATTGTATAAATATGTATTGTTCGTTGTATTCATTACATGTTCATCGTAATTATGTGCACAACATGTCGGCCGATGTTAAAACCGACCTTTTTTTTTACATGGAAGTCACATCTTATCAAGACCCGGAGGCCACTCGAGGATTAGGGTTATTGCGTGTACAGTAATCAATGGGACAATATCGTCGTAATCGTTACTAATGAAGATCTGATAAAGTGTCTTACTTAAGGTGGTTGTTTATCAGGAACTTGTTTATGTTGGACTTGAAGACATCCAAGTTGTAGTCAGGTGGGAAACAGGCAAACGGAAGAGAGTTCCACCGGCGTGAACTTCTACGAAAGAAGCTTTGTTCATGGAATCTACGTTTTTATTTAGGCACAGATAAAGAGTGGCGAAAATTACTGACAGTGGTTTCAGCTAGACGAGTGCTTTTCGTGAAAGATTGGCAAGGGGGGGCCAGAGATTGGAGCTCAGACGAGCACTTTCCATGGAAATAACGATAAAACAACAACAGGCTCGTAACGTCCCTTATGTAGGAGGGAGGTTGCAGGGAGGAGAAAAGGGTATCTCCCACTAAGCTACGAAGTCTATTTTGTACTCTGTCAAGGCAGTATAGGCTGCTTTTAGCAGCTCCTGCCCAGATATGGCAGCAGTACTCCATCCTTGTATGTACTTGGACCTTCTTCAGACTATCTTTTCAAGCTCGGGTATCTATACGAAATTTCGAACTGAACTATTTATTAAATCAACTGGGTTAGATTGTTTTCGTTTTGTAAGCTATCATTACGTAGTTGCTACATATTCTCAAAAATAAGTCGACCCTTTGTGAAAATACCAACCATGATGGAAATAGTAGCCTAAATAATTAAAATAAATTATCAATCCAGTCCAATAGACTGACATCAGATTAACGCAACGATTTAAATGTTATATATTATCGAATTCACAACGGGTTTTATGGGACGAAAGTAGAAAAAATGAAGATGACTTTGACACCGTGAGTTTATGCAGGTGTCGTACTACCACACACAGCTTCTGATATTCTCAAATGGTCACCCATCTAGCACTAACAAGGTTCAACAGTGCTTAAGTTTGATGATCAAACGAAAACTGTATGCCAAGGTAATAATACAGTATTATTAAAGTGATTGTGTCGTGTTATCAATTCCCATCTAAAATATTGTGAACATATAAAATTTATATAATGCTTTTCTAATGCAATTTTATTTTGGTTGTCATCCTCCACTTTTTTCTATACTGGAATAGTCCAATAGATGAACATGCAAAAATAGCTCTTTTTGATTTTGATTTTTAAATTAAATCAGATATCGCTGTTGGGCATCATTCATTTCATATATACCTGATGATTATTGTTGGTATTTTATAATTAGAATTATTAATACAAATATCTCAGATACTTACAGAAAGAGACTACCTGAAGGTTTCTAACATGCCTAAATTAATTAGCTTCTGTGGAACGAAGTCGATTCGAACTAAAATAAACGTCGTTGCTCTTAGAATAACGATCAAAGCGTTGTATCGTTTGACTAATTTGCTTTAAATGATTAAAACGTTCGCTTATTTTAAATTTTTGCAAAAAAATAATTCAAAATGTATTATCTGTTTTGTCCAAAGATAGTGCAATTATATCGTGGGCTCTGCGTTCGCGCCGGATGTCCATAGAATTAAAATATATCACAAACACCGCAAACAGTGTAGGATATAGAACCACATGAACAAATATATTCGTTAATGAAACTCACCAGAGTACTGAGATAAATATGTTTCAACCTGAACAATAATTGTGCAATAATATCATGGGATTCACATTCGCACGTGTCATCAATAGAATACACGGCAAGCAGCAAAATCCCACCCCTAAACTGTAGAGAATCCTAGTAGCCTTCTACTCAAATAGCTTCTTCCATCGAACTGCTAGACTTTGGAATTCCTCCCAGACATATCGATGTCCAACTTCCTACATATTAACCCCGTCAAATTTGGTTCCAAACAATAGCCCCATAGGACTTAGTGGCACTGTACCTAAGTTGGGATAAATAAACAGTAAAAAAATATACATACAATAATTGAAAGATATAACTGTGAAATTTCAACGGATAAGCACGTGTATTATATAAGTATGTTTGCATAAATAAGTATACTAATTAAAATGAATGTACTGCTATAGTTTCGTGTGCGTTAATCTAATAAAATTCACGTGTTTTTTTTAATACTGCTCAATAACAAGTAGAGCTGTATTATTGTATACGTTTCATCAATCATTATTGGCTACATATGTGCATACACATTTATGTTATTATTTCTATCGAAAGCCAACTTCATCGAGCCACTAGTCTCGACTAATTAAAACTGCCCGGACAAATGAGATGATGAAGTTTGATTTTAAAAGAAATCACCGCTGAAAAATATATATGCATATACGTAGCCAACGATGTTCGTGTAAATAAAGAATCCTACAATAATATCATATCGAGCAATGATCTATAGGCACGTCTCTATGTATGTATGTGCATCTATGTATATGTATATGTGTGCAATATATGTGTGTAATATGTGTGATCTATGTATATGTGTGTTTAATATGTGTGATCTATGTATATGTGTGTGTAATATGTGTGTATAATATATGTGATGTATGTATAAAGGGACCGATAACATCAGTTTTGATGAAAGAAAGCAATAGGTTACGTATATACAGATAATACTCAATCAACATATATTTGAAGAAGGAAAGGAGTTGCTGCATCGATCTCTTTTCCTGTCTTGCTTATCCCAACGGCGATCACGCATTACCAATAATCGGTAGTTTGCAATTGATATGATTCAGATGAAATCCATCAAATTTACTGACTTAATAATAATAGGGACTATCAATACAGACACGTTTCAATGTCCATACGAAAGACTATTGTTCTGATCCTCTGTAAATTTAATAATTTCGTGAAACCAATATTGCATAAATATTTTGATCGATTACGGTTTAAGTCACAAAATACGTGTATATGTTTACCTTTTGTTTCCATGCATACTTGCACTAGGGTGGGGTTTTTTGTATATTGGGTTTCTTCGGGTCACCATACGATCTTTTTTTTACTTTAAATGTGTTTTTTTTTTTTTGCACACACGCGCGCACGCACACACACACACACACACACACAAACACACACACACACAAACACACATATATATTCGATGCTTATCATTTACTTGAAACGGAAATCAGTCTGTATAAGCCAATCGTAATAGTTTAGGAAAAAAGTGTGCATATAAAAACTTTTCCCATTCAATTTTTTTCTAACTAGAAAAATGTACATTTATGTATAAAATTAATAAAATTCAAGCTCAATGAATGTCTTTTCAGAGCGTATATCTATATTCCTATAAATATTTGGGGGGGTGTATTGATATTAATATAAACAAGTGAAGCATGCAGGGTCCCCCGTGACTGCACAGTGAACGAGGCATTGCGCCCTCCCCCATTTAGCCCCAAATGTCCCCATGGGTCGTCAAATCCTGGTGAAAATGAAAAAACGGTGCAGTTTTAGGCCTTAAAATATGTAAATTTGAGTTCTGCACCATTAAAAAAAAAGAAATAACTAATTTCATCATTTGCCCCACCCTTTAGCCCCAAATACGTCCAAGGCCTAAACATATTTAAATTTGAGTTCAGCATCATGCAAAACTGCTAAATACACATACAGAAAACTTTGGACAAATATGGTAAAATAGTCCCAAAAAAGGAGTGTTTTTATTAGCCATAAATAGCCCCTGAGTTATTGCGCAGTATCATTATCATCATCATCATGACGGGCTCCTTGCCCGGACCAATGTGACTCTTCCTCTCCAGAGTTTCCTGTCTTCCATCAGCTGCCTCAGCTCTTCAGGTTGACAGTTGGCGTCGTGTGCTATTTGTTGGATGTACGTGGATCTAGGTCGTCCTCTGCTTGCGCGTCCGTGTCGTGGAGTCCATAGCAATACATCACTCACCAATTCATGCTTACTGCGCAGTATAGACAAACAAAATTATATAGAAATGAGTCAGTTACAATTTTTCAGAAAGTTTTATAAAAATCCAAAGCATCAATTTTTTTTAATAAGCACAAATGTGTCAATTTTAGCCATTTTAACCCAAAAGGCACCTCTAGGGGGGGCGGAGTTTTCCCGGAAAATCCGTTATGTTATTTTTTTTACTCATATCATGTTTAATGTTTGTGCAAAATTTCAAAAAAAATTCAAGGCGTAGGTATTGAGAAAAGTGCAGACAAACGAACGGACGAACAGACAAGGGTGAATTTACAGGTCCATCCTCCTTTCGTCAGGGGACCAAAAACCCTTTTTTCTATTTATTTAAAAAGAAAATACAACTTTGTTATAATGGGTCGTGATATTGCATTCATCTGCAAAAAATCTAGTATTTTGCATATTTTTTTAATATTCATTTAAATTAATTCTCTATTAGTTTTTTTCGGGTTTCTTATGGGATGATTATCTTTAGTTAACGATTACGTGCATGCAGGTATTCAAGCAGATATTCTACATAATTTATACTTGCGTAAAAAAGGGTGTAGTAAACACAAACTCCTTTCTATTTGTTTTAAAAACATGCCTAACAAACTACTCTGTCAGTTTTTAGCCTACAGACATGAAATATAATATATAAGATATTCGAACCCATGCGCAACTTTATATTTGGGTTTTGGCCGGGGAAAATCGGTGCAAAAGTGTTAAAATAAAATAAAAATGGAATGCAAGGTAAAGGTCGAACGACGGCATTACGAATATGCATGCGTAACGTAATAGCTACCTTTTATGTTTTAATTTTTAGTCTTGCAGCAAACATGACTTCATATCTCAGGCATTAACGCCAGAGGAAAAAGTAAATTGTAAGTGTAAAGTTTTGGTTTTGATTCTCGGTGGTGGCGCACGAGTCATTTTTTAAAACTTTTTAAATCATTACTATATATTTGGCCCAATATAATCTGTATATATATATATATATATATATATATATATATATATATATATATATATATATAAGTGAACGTGTCTCTGTGTGTGTGTGTCTGTGCGTGTACATTTCCCTACGCAATAACTCTGTCAATTTTAAGTCTACAGATGCGAAATTTCATATAAAGGGTACTGAGATTTGGAAAAATCTTTGTGATTGGTTTTCGGCCAGAAATTTGGCTGTTAAGGGGTCAGAGTTCAATGATTTGACCTTTGATAACTCTACCAAATTCTTCCACCAATTTTAGGTATAAACAATTGAAATTTTGGATATAGGTTCCTTGGACATGGATCTAACTTAATAACTTGATTTGAGCCCAAAACAATATGTTAAGGCGTCATGATAGGGGTCAAAGTTTAAAAAAATTGACCGTTTTTTTTGTTTTTTTGTTTTTTGCTAAACATACACCTCCAAACAGCCGGGCAACGCCGGGCTGAAATGCTAGTATAATAATAAGTACAAAATCTGCATTAATGATGATCAGTCACTAAACACCAATTGCTGGGAGGTGTCGTTGTCTAAGTGGTTAGTAATATGGACTGTCAACATGGGCGTGCCAAGTTAGAATCCATTTCGTTCCACAGAAAGTTTTACTCGGATATATTAGACACCTTCCCTTAAATACATGTATTTCTAGAAATCAAAAACACTAACGTAAACCAACAGTAATTGAACGATATCACATCAGTTTCAATTTCTTCCTTAAGCTAAAATTTAATTTAAAACTTTTTCTAATCTCAAAATGGAGTATGTTCAGTATTGAATACGTTTAGTATCATTATATATTAGTTTGAATCTTTGTAATTGTATATAAAAGCATTGTAATTTTTTTTTTTTTGCTCGGAAAATTAATTTTTCTTGTCCTGGGGTAGGTGATTTTTGGTATATATATATATATATATATATATATATATATATATATATATATATATATATATATATATATATGTGTGTGTGTGTGTGTGTGTGTGTGTGTGTGTGTGTGTGTGTGTGTGTGTGTGTGTGTTTATTTATTTTTTTTTTTTGGTAGCGATATTTTGAATGAATAATTTTCCCTTTGACTAATTTGGTACCCCCTAAATGGGGAGCGCCATATATATTATTTTAAAAGTAATATATATATATATATATATATATATATATATAATCCTCCCTAAGACGAAACCGTTCAATTTGCCTAGAATAACTGCCACTACACACACATATATATGTGTGTGTGTGTGTGTGTGTGTGAATAAGAACAATATGAATTACTTTTGTTCATAAGCGATTTATTAAATTGCCAGACTTTGTCGGTCAATAACTGCTCAGTAATCCATCAAAACAAACATCCGTCGTCTCAGACTGTCCGATTAAACAGTCCCCAATATCAATTTCCTTTGCTTAATGTTTTATTTTCTCGTTTCCAATTAATCCCATTCGCCTCAATAACACGAGAGTAATCGCTTACAACGAGAACGTAAATTGTTCCTGAAAGACATTCGAGTTCCAAAAACTTCCAATTCCAAAGCAATTATTCTCATGAATGAAAATGTATTAACTCCTTCCCTCCTCCGAAAACACCTATATCTATTCGCTACCACACCTATTATAAGCGAAAAAAATACCAGTGATGTAAGAAACGATAACCATTGTTCAGCTAGAATTTAGCAAAGAAATACATGCAAGAAGGTAAAATATTATTAAGAATGTAGTGTACTTTGATTGACACATTTTATGTACCATATATATATATATATATATAACTACTTCATTTACTCACATAAAATTAATATATGAAAGTATAGATTTATGCGTAAACATTAAGTATTTACTTCAAAAGTGCTCACTACGTAGGTAGAGCTAGTTAGTAATTTATAAAATATATATGGCGATTAAGCTACACTGAATATTCGGCGTTTCATCCACTCTAGGATTCCTCAGGCTTACGCATAAGCCTGAGGAATGCTAGAGTGGATGAAACGCCGAATATTCAGTGTAGCTTAATCGCCATATATATTTTATAAATTACTATATATATATATATATATATATATATATATATATATGCGTGTGTGTGTGTGTGTAAAGTATAATCACGTTGACGCATTACTTCTCATTGCATCACCAGAGTTAAGCAACATTGAGTCTGGTTTGTATCTGATGTTGGAGGACAGCACCTCCCGGTAATTACTGCCAAAAAGTCAAAGTCGTGATGCCGCCTGAGGGTATATACAAGTGATTAGAGATCGCTTGTGAATTTGATATTCTAATGAAAATTCCTGCCTCGGAGGAAACCGGTTCGATTTGCCTAGTATAATTGCCATTATATATATATATATATATATATATATATATATATATATATATATATATATATATATACACGGGTGTATACGTTTCGTGTTTGTTTGCGACATGTCCTAAATGTGTTACTAAATGTCTGTTAGTGGTCTTACGCTTTCTGAACCCATTTTATGTTTCGTGATCGTCTAATGTTCATATGCGTGCGTGTGTGTGTGTGCGTGTGTGTGTGTGTGTGTGCGTGCGTGTGTGCGTCATATGAGTACCTTCGACATACCTTTATCTTCTCTGCTCACTGAACCTGGTCCATCCTGACCATCTTGTTCTTGAAGGAGGTTGGAACCTTTTGGACGAAACACATTGACTCCAAGACGATGATTGGTTTTCATATTAGTTTTTATCCACTTTCCAGATGTCGATCGCGGAAGAATGGAAAGTGGGTTTCTTTGCTTTTGGTCTACATTGAGAGACACGTCACACCCTCCCAAGAGGCAAGGAGAGACAACCTTAAAGTCCAACCTCTCTGCTTCATTTCCAAGTTCCGACTCCTCTGATCTCCAGTTAACCTGATCACGTGACTCACATGTAGATCCGATCAGCTGACCGGCCCTCCGGTAAACTTTTTTATGATCTAGCTTTGTCAAATATTTTGACAGGTTTTATGAAAATATCATCATATCCATCTCTTGTCTACTTCTCCAGTTAGATAGATATATAAATCGAGATAGACAGATAGCTACATCCATATAAGATAATGTATTCTGTTCTATCTATATCATAATATATATATATGTGAGTTCGTTACAACTCTACTTTCAACCGAGTCGTTGTTTGTTTCGTTCACCACACTCTTTTCTTCTACCTCTTCTTTTACACACGTCCGTTCGTTTCCGTGACTCAAAATCGTCTCACTTCCCGCTTTTTCTTTCCTCGTTATTTCTGGAATCAGGGTACGAGATTCTCCGAGATTCCACGAGACTTTTTTCCACATAAACGCATGCGGGCGCCATCTTGATTCTTAGTCTGTCCATGCATTGGTGTTTCTATCATACTCTGCATGAAAGTCAGGCTCGTCGAGAGTTATGGCAGCACAAACATGTTCCTCACATCGGGAGAACTGTACCTTGCCGGTTCTGTACACGGTAATTCCACCCAGTTGTGTAATCAAGTCCATACCCAGGAGTAGGTCGTACCCGAGAAGCTCTCCCTCTATCACCAGGGCTCGCACGGCTACTGTAGGCCCGTCGTTGATGCTTGCGCCGATAATGCTCAACCCACAAGAGGCTAGTGAACCTCCGCCTACAGTTAGTACCGGAATTCTCTCTGCTTTCCAAGTGGCACAGCATATCTTGCTTACGAGAGTCTGGGTGCATCCAGTGTCCACAAGCGTGAGGCGCTCGCTTCCATTAATGTGTATGCTTACAGTGGGTAGCGCCCTGCTCAATGACGATCTGGGGAGAAGACTGGCGCTGTAACTTCTTCCCCTTGCCCGTTTCCCGGACAGGTGCGGGCCAGGTGTCCGCGTTTTTTTGCACTTGTAGCACTGCGGCCCGTCAATTTTCCGAGTTGGTTGACGTGACGAAAGACAATCACGGGCCAAATGGTTGAGTCCTCCACACTTACAGCAGGTTGTAGCTGCGCCCAGGTCCTGCAATCCAACCTGTGATGGTTGTACAGCTGTCACTTGATCTATAGTGTTAGGGCTTTTCTTTAGTATTGCTCGTGCCCGCGCCAATACTTCCGATATGTCCATCTCGTCCACTTGGGATGAGGCACGGAGCAGATCTTCCACACTCTTAGGTAATCCTGCAACAAAGGCGCACACCAAGCCTTTGTCTGACATCCCTCCAAAAAGGACCGATAGCTTTTTAGCTCAGCCAGATACACATCCACCGTTTCCCCGGGATGTAATTTTCGGGCCATGAATTCCTTCCATGCAGTAATTGGATCTAATGCAAATGCTGTAAAAAGGGCGCACTTGATGCAGGCAAAATCTGTTTTTTCCTCATCAGACAACTGCTGGTATACTGCATATGCTCCCCCAGTGAGGCGCATTGGGACCACGCATTCTATACGCTTCACCCCACTGAGCTGACATATTAATTCTGCTTTTTCCACCCATTCCTGCACTGAGTGATCAGTGCTACTGCCATCACTCAGGGGAATTAGCTTGGGGTCAAATCCTGACGTCATGCCGGAATAGCTTGTGTTCGTTACAACTCTACTTTCAACCGAGTCGTTGTTTGTTTCGTTCACCACACTCTTTTCTTCTACCTCTTCTTTTACACACGTCCGTTCGTTTCCGTGACTCAAAATCGTCTCACTTCCCGCTTTTTCTTTCCTCGTTATTTCTGGAATCAGGGTACGAGATTCTCCGAGATTCCACGAGACTTTTTTCCACATAAACGCATGCGGGCGCCATCTTGATTCTTAGTTTGTGCTCTGCAGGCACAAACGCGTAGCCTCTTTAATGGTAAGCCACTTTCTCCACAATATGTGTGTGTGTGCGTGTGTGTGTGTGTGTGTGTGTGTGTGTGTGTGTGTGTGTGTGTGTGTGTGTGCCCAAAAGAAAGTCCGCCCTTGTCATTTTCTCCAAAACCGCAAATTTAAGCTATATTGAATACAAAGCAACATATACCTCATTCGATTCGCTTTTTAAACCCATAAAATTTTACTTGTTCATATTTGACTTTTGACTGAAGTATCCTAGTGTTCACGTCAATTTAAAAAATTAACTCCAATCGAGAAAGCCAAAAAGAAACTCCACAGCAACAAATTAGCTTAAAACCAGCTTAAAATATCCACCCTTCAGGAAAGAAACCATCTCTAATCGTAATTGTTGTTGTGTCAAGTTATACAACGTAATATTTAGCCCATATGTCTTAACTTTCTCTTAGTGATCGTCGGGGGCTCATTAATTTCCGCATTTCTATCCGCAGATTAAAATATTATCAGAAAATAGTACGAATTATTGTAGTGAATGTAAAGGCACTAAAACACTTGCAGTACTCGTGATACCCAAAAATCTGATCGTCCTAGAGTTACTGCTAACAGGGTAGACAATGCTATCAAATTCTGCAACCTCAAAAACAGATTTTAAACAGTTCCCCAAATACAATGTAATCTTGTTAAAATGTGCTCTCTTTCTACAATAAAAAATGTAAACTTGTTAAAAAGTGCCCTCTTTCTACAGTTAAAAAAAGATTGAATTAATTTAATTTGAGAGACTGTGTTGCAAGACACAAGCCAATTATTTCTGTAAAGAACAGAAAGCGCCGTCTGGACTTCGTCAGATACAATGACGCTCATAACTCTTCATATTAGTCGAAAGTGATTTTTAGCGACGAAAGTAAGTTCAAAAGGCTTGGCAGTGATGATAGGCAGTACGTCTGTTGAAGGAGGGACGAAGATTTTAATCCTAGGTGAATAGTTTCAACACTGCAAGATGGTGGACGTTCAATTTTGGTGTGTGGCATTATTAGTGCCAATGGTCCAGGGCCTATAGTTTGCATGCTAGGTCGAATTATACTAATATGTTGATTGAGCATTTTCTACCTTATTTTGGCCGGAATTTGGATAATAATCCCAGCTTCTTGCAAGATAATGCTCCCATTCACACAACTGACAATATGAAGATATGTTAGAGCATGATATGTTGAAGAGCATGATATTCCATGCTTGGATGTGCATGCACAATCTACAGACCTCAATCCATATCGAAAACTGTGGCATTACACGAAGGAACGGATACGCAATGATAAAATTTAAAATCTGGGAGAACTTTAGACAAAAATTAAAGAGAAGTTGAACGCCCTTTCACCAGAGTATTATCGCAGACTAACTCAGGAAATGCACAAACGATTGCTATGCTACTAAATATTAACTAGTTTATTGTGTTCCTTTTGTATTAGTGCATTAATGTTCTAAAGTTACATTTAAATAATATGTTTCTATCGTACGGGCTTTCTTTGTGTCTTATCAGTTAGAAGTTAACTTTGTAACTTGACGTGAACACTAGGATACTTCAAGTAAAAGTCAATACGTACAGGTAAAATTATAAATGAATAAAATCCGAATCAAATGGGGTGTACGTTGTTTAAACAGTTACATTAAATTTAGTTTAAATTTTCGGTTTTTCAAATAATGACAAGTGCGGAAATTCTTTTTGGCGGCAATATATATATATATATATATATATATATATATATATATATATATATATACATATATATATTCGTGTATAATCACATTTTTCTTTGCCATATTCCCTCTGCTTCACTTTTTTTGTTTTCAAGTAAGATCTTTGACTTACTTGTTGTTTCATCAAATACTTCAGTATGCAAAATCCGATCCCGCATTTTGCTAATTCCTACCCTCTGATGAGAAGGAAAGTATTTCTTCGAAACTCCGCGGATTAAGGACTATCAATTTATCTAGTGTTTCCTTTTCAGATTAAATATGTTTTTCACTCATTTCAAAGTGTTTTTTAACATATTTTATTAACTGTTTGCTCATATATATATATATATAGTGTGTGTGTGTGTGTGTGTGTGTGTGTGTGTGTGTGCGCGCGCGTATGTGTGTATGTGTGTGTGTGTGTGTGTGTGTGTGTGTGTGCAAAAGCACGGATAGTTTCTGTTTAACGACTTTCATTTTGACTTTTTTCAATTTACGTATTAGTTATTTTGTACTATTAATGAATGTTTGCACTTAAGATCAATATATGACATGTTGCATTATTTTCGCTAGTGCTTTATACTGATACCTCTGTTTCCTTCAGGCGGTTGTTCGTCTTGTAGGTTTAAAACGTATGGCTAATCATAGAAAAGTACGTTTGGGGAGACACAGTCAAATATGTAGCATATACAATTGGATGTATGTACAATATTTAAACAGGTGTATTAAATTTACAATATGATAAAATCTACAGTTTAAAATTCACATTCCTCCTGTCTATCTATCGTTAATTGCGTACCTATACACTTTTAAATATTACGACTGTGTTCGTAGTTGATATCATTTATTGTAGGACGTTTCATTTTATATTTTAAAAAACGTCCAGAATTTTTGTCATTTTAAATATAAAGATAAGTTTATATGTGTGTGTGTTACAAAATATCAAATAACATAGATACCGTCTCCCGCAAAACTTACACACACACACACACACACACACACACACACACACACACACACACATATATATATATAATTATATATATATATATATATATATATATATATATATATATGGCTGTGGAATATATATATATATATATATATATATATATATATATATATATATATGAGATAAAATGAAAAAGAAACCTAAAACTTAGGAATATAAACCAGTATGCCCGTACAATACTACATTCTGACTGTGCAATATATTATCATTGGACTGCTTCTCTACCGATTAGAGCATAGTAGTCTTCAAATCCAATTTCAACAAATACTTGCCATGTACCATTAGAAACTAAACTTAATTTATAACATTGTTCTTAATCTGTCGCTTGATCATCAATCGGAGTCTCATTAACCCTTATCCTCGTGTGCTTTTTCATCTTGATAAATAATGACTCAGCAATAAAAATCTTAAATTATGTGTATTTTCATTTTACTTCACTTGAAATGCTCAGAAATTAAGGGTATCCTCTTAGTGGCTAACACTTGATCTCCGTATGAGATACATAGATATTCGAATATTCTATCAATATTGCATTACATTTCAAACATTAAAAATGTTGGGAACATAATTTTCCGCTCCCCAATTGACAATTTAAGCAGTTCTAGTGTGTCTTTCTTGCGGATTCTTTATTTTACCGGACTCTAGGAGAAGAATTCATGTAGTCTGGTTGAGTATCCAGCTTCGCCCTGTTACTTGAGGTAACATCACTTGGAGAAGTGGCAGCATTCTTCGGAAAAGCCAGTGCGGGTTAGTCTTAGAGAAGAGATCTTATTGTGCTACATATACTATGTTATTTTTAATATTTAATCAGTGTTTTCTTGTAGCGAAAAGGCTACCTTACTCTGACGAACCCTATAGAGGGAGGTCTTAGATACCTGAGCATAGTATATAGCAGGCATTCAAATTCTCTCTATTAATTTTATTTTACTTCAGTCGAAGTTCTCAGAAATCAAGGGGCCCACAACCTGGGGCTAACACTTGAACTCTATATGAGACACAGAGATGTTCGAATGTTCCATTTAAGTTCTTTATCTCTCAAACACTGAGTTAGTTAAAGAAATTGAGAATATAATTTTCCTCTCCCCAATTAACCATTTTCATACGTTGTAGTATATCTTTCATTTTGGTCTCTTGGTCTTACTGGATGCCAGGACAAGAATTTATCTAGTCTGGTGGAGTATCCAGCTTCGTGCTATTACTTGAGGCAACATCACTTGGAGAAGGTGCACCGTTCCTCGTAAAAGCTAATGTTGGTTAGCCATAGTGAGGAGATCTTATTTGGTCAGCGAATACTATGTGATTTTGAATATTTGGTTAGGGTTTAATTCTATGGAAAAGTATCTTCATGCCATGTTTTTCTGACAAACCCCTTTACAGAGAGATTTTAGACACTCGAGGACAGTGACTAGAAAGCATTCAAATTCTCTCCTATTAACATTATGAATGCATATATGACCACTATAGCCGATGGGATTTGAAATTGATAAATTTCTTGGTGTTTTACTATGTGATGTTTTATACAACATTTCATTTTGTTCTACGGTCAGTGAAACAGAAATCTCCCTAGACTGTGGCAACTTTTATGTTTATTGTAATCTAGAGTTTCTATTTTGATCAGCTGAATTTTCCCACATAAAAAACAGATGCTGTGTCCATCTCTTCTCTTGTAGTGAGGAACTAAATAAAACTTATTGGTTTTGAGGCTTGGAACAAATTTTATACATACATTTCTATCCTGGGGAAAAGCAAATGACAAGAACATAAGAATACTATTAAGTGTATTTATCTAACATTAACCCTAATCTCTAGTCAATGTTTTATCCATAATTAGCAAAGCACGTAAATGTACTCGAAAATAACAGAAGTAAATGCTATAATTCACAACACTAATGAAGGTCGATAGTTTTCAATTGCATATAAGTAGATATGAATCAGCTTGAAATACAGAAATTAACTATTAAAATGTACATTTTTCTCTCGTACGAAATCATTCCTAGCTGTCGATGAAAGCGAGAAAGCAAATAGTAAGCAAGAAAACTCATTTTATCGGGAGTTAATTCTAAAAAAATCCACGAGTTTCAATAAAAAATTAAGAGTTTGTATTTTTTATTAGGTCATCAGAAATGACAATCATAGTTATATATAAAAAAGTTGAATAACTAACATAATTTTATGATCTATTAATATATTAATATTAGTTTTTAAAAAAAAACTAATTTAACCAAAAATATACCGTACAAAGTAACCAAACATAGTTTTAATCTTTTTTCGTTTGGAAAATGAAAGGTATATTCTCGAAATTATTAAAAACATCCAAGTTACATTTTACAGTAATTTCATACTCACTGATTTACATGCGAAATATCGTTTGAAAAATGAAGAGATACACGAAGATTTATAAATTAAATGTTGTATTCAGTTGTTTGCTTTATGCGACACCTCACTTCAACGTCCTAGTTGCCTACGTTGTTATCAACCTTCTTAAACAACATGTGTTTAATAGCAATGCCTCAAGCAAACTAAATTTTCTTTATATATATATATATGTGGGGGTGGGAGTATGCGTGTGTGTGTGTGTGTGTGTGTGTGTGTGTGTGTGTGTGTGTGTGTGTGTGTGTGTGTGTGTGTGTGTGTGTGTGTGTGTGTGTGTGTGTGTGTGTGTGTGTGTGTGTGTGTGTGTGTGATATGAGAATATTGGAAATAGCATTCCGACAAAATAGAGAAATAAAAAGGAACAAACTGAATTATGTGTCCATCAACATTTCGTCTTTATTTCGAATATTTCATCCAGAGGAAGTCTCGCAATAAAGACGAAACGTTGATGTACACATAACTCGGTTTGTTTGTTTGTTTGTTTTTATTTACATAGGAATCACTACTTATCAATGCTCAGATCGAGGATAAGGGTTAAGTGTGTACAGTAGTCAATTGGATAATATAGTACTCGTTAGTAATGGAAATTGGGTAAATTTGTTTACTTTAGTGGAACGGCTCATCAAGAAGTTGTTTACGTTGGACTTGAAAACATCAGATTGTAGTCTGCTGGGAAGCAGGAAAACGGAAGACAGTTTCACAGGCGTGCACTTCTAACAAAGAAGCTTTGTTCATGGAATTTACGTTTAGGTTTAGGCACAGATAAAAACGGTAAAATTATTGATGGTGTTTTCAACTAGACGACTGTTTCTTGTGAAAGTTTGGCGAGGGAGGACCATAGATTGAAGCTCAGTTGAGCACTTGCTATGAAAATAACGATAAAGCAGAGACTAACTCGCAACATTTCCTGTGAGATAGAGGTTACAGGAAATGGAAAAGGACATCTCCTACGAGGCTACCAAGTCTATTTTGAACTCTATCAAGGCAGCACAAGTCCTTTCTAGCAGCTCCTGTCCAGATGTGGCAACAGTACTCCATCCTTGGCCGTACCTGGCTCTTATATATATAGATAATTGCATCAGCAGCGAAATATCTACTGGATCGATAGAAAGATCCCACCATTTTTCCAGCGGCCTTAGTAACAGAATTGATGTACGTGTTCCATTTAAGATCAGGAGTAATGGTCAAGCCCAGAAGCTTGTCAAAACATGAGGCCTCCTGAAGACGAGAGCCATTCATTTCAATTAATGCCAGATGGGGATCAGAACGTCGATGATGCAAAGATAGAAGCTTCGTTTTAGATGCATTAAAAGTAACCAGCCACTCTTTTCTCCATTGTACCACGTGATCAAGATCAGAGGAGAGAAAATCGGAGAGAACTTGGTCGTTTACGGTCTTAGATGTGCTACCATAGATGGTAGTGTCATCAGCATAAATGTCTACGAATGATGCAAGGATGTGATTTGGAAGATCATTAATGTAGATCAGGAAAAGAGTTGGGCCCAGTATTAATACTGTGAGCTTCTGATTTTTACCCATCAACTACTACTCTTGTGAACCTGAGAGAAATGATTTAATAATTGAGAAGACATTTCCAGCTATACCATAGCTAGAGATCTTGTGAAGTAAACCTTTATGCAATACCCTATCAAAGGCCTTTGATATGTCAAGAGCAATTGCCCTAGAAAGGAAAGCCTCCGTCGAGAGATTCGCTAATCCTATGAGATATAACTGTAAGCACATCTGCTGTAGATCTAGCAGAACAGAAACAATATTGTGTGTCACTAAGAAGGTTATTTTTTTTTAGATGGTTAATTACTTCTCTATTTAACACAGATTCCAGCAACTTACTCATGGCGCACAGGAGACATTGGCTTGTACTGAGAGGGAGATAAGCGATCACCTGAATTCTTAAATACAGGCCATACTGATGAGATTTTCCAGGGTAATGGGAACAAATTCTCCTTAAGACAATGTTTAAACAGTTTTGGAAGTATGGGCGCTAGTTCTGGTGTAAGTCTTTTCAGTCCTGTAATTGGAATACCGTCAGTGTCGATTGCTTTATTGGAATCAAGGTTTTTGATTAGCTTGGCAACATTACGTACAGATATTTGTATATCACATAGCATTATTCTGATACAGGAGGAAATACTGGGCGTTGGCGGCTTTGGTCGCAAAGGGTAGAATTAACTGCAAAGTTCTTGGCAAAGAGTTTGGCTTTGTCTGAAGCTGATGATATGACCTCAGGTCCATTGATGATAGTTGGGATAGAGCACACGCTTCTGTTCAGGATTCTGTTTGCCATTTGTCAAAACTGGTGGGAACCAAGCCGCTGCTCAGCTACTTTGGACTTGACGGATTGAGCATACAACTCTTTCGCTTTTTATTATTTTCTTACAATGGTGTCTGCTGGTCCTGAAAGCGGCTTTAGTCTCAATACATCTATTACGTTGGAAGCAATGGAAAAAATTGATTTCTGTGCGCAATGGCAGCAGCACTTTTTGGAGAGAACCATGGCTGGCTGTTAGGTTTTTGCTGCAACGTCAAGGGTATGAAACGGTCTATACCTACAATTAACCATTCTGTAAGGTTTTATACTATAGATGACACATCCTTTTTAAACATGGAACGCAGAAGTAGATCTAATATAAATGTACGGAAGCAATCCCAGTCAGCCATAGTGTATCGATATACTGTACGATGGAGAGGTACATCTGAGGACTTATTACATTTCATTTTTATCTTAACTGATACAACAGAGTGATCGGAAAATCCATGAGGAGACAGAACGGAAACTGAACATAGTTCAGGGCAAGTTGTGAGAAAAAGGTCTAGGAGATTCGCATACTGGCCGTCAGTGTCGGGCACACAGGTAGGTTCGTGAACAATCTGAGTGAGGTCATAAGCAATGGAGAAATCATGACAGAACCTCCCCTCATCATCGGTTTTGTTTGGGTGGGTTAACCATTCTACATTGTGGACATTGAATCTCGACAAACATAAATGTTAGCTGAAGAATAAGCAGATAGGACGTGGTCAATTTTCTCAGATACGCATTTAAAGATAATAACTCCGCTGTTATGGGGGCGATAGAGAGTAAATATAAAAGCAGTAGCTTGAGCAAGTGCAACTCGGAAGTACATATAGGGTAACTTAGGATCTTCTCTGGAGATGTCCCTACCACATGGAAAGCCATATTTAATATAGGCACATATTTCATGCCCATGGCGATCTTGAGCGTCAGATTTGGAAGTTAAGTTAGAGTATCCTTTAATTACGAACTCCTCTAGGAAAATCGTCTGTTCAATGCCAGTTTCGCTTAGAAATATTAGGTCTGGTTTAGTCTACTGTAAATGGCTTTCAACCGCTGGAATATTAGAACCTAGACCCCTGATGTCGGAGAAGGAGACATGGAAGCGGGGGTCTACGTTGGAAGTTGAAGATCCGGGTGTAATCGTGTATTTTTCTTGAAACTTGTCATGATGGAGTTTTGAAATTTATGGACTTGCTTGAAGCAGGACAGAGAGGGAAACTACGAGAGAAAAAGAAACGAAGAAATGTATTTATTTATTGTAGCACATGATAAGGTAAAGCCGTAACAATTACCCACTAATATGGCATCGAGAGGTCTCGCCAGAAGCTAGTGCATGCCCCAGAATCCATTCACCAAATGGAAATACAGCAGCCCCAGTACTTTGCACTTGCTGAGAGGACAGCTTCCTTAGTAGTTAATCCAAGGTTCGGGTCTCTGACTATCAGCGAATAACGTCAGCCCAGATAAAACGTTTACCTCCAGCACCCTTACTAGTGACATGGCTACAAGGATAGACATAGAAACAGAAAATTTCCAACATCTCTGGTGACTGTTCGCGCAAAATACTGCCAACCTATAATACAGCTTTTTTTTCTATTTCAGTCAGAAAAATTAATCATTAAAAAATGAAGACTGAGAGATAAATAAAGAGAAGCGAGAGTAACGAGAGTTGCCGATAACGCACCCACAATGCGTTCTCTACTCTCCATTAAAAAAGATTTATTAAGTATTGTACTAAAAGTCCAATTGGTGTGTTTAAGGGAAAGTATGGTGATAGATTCCCCTCTCACGAACTGTAAATAAATACAATTGCCTAATCTATTTATGCAATAAACTAGGTAGTTTAAATAAACATTTATGGACGAGAAAAACTATAAAGTTTAAATAAACAATCAGAAAATAAAAATATAAATTAAGTACTGAAATAAAATGTACTTATTAACATTTGAATCTAAAAAGATACAAATTAAAATTAATATAGCAGCGACTTATCTCGAAAAGAGCTACGTCTCCAAAATGCAAACTGCTGAAGAGAAATTAGCTTTAAAAACATCAGCGTTCCAAAGACTTTTTTAATTAACTGTTAAAAGAAAGGCGTAACCGTATTCTGAACTTCAGCTAGTTACGTTTTAAGAAATTGCAAGATAAAAGGAAAAGCAGGGGGAGTCTTACGAAAGTAAGCTAGTGACGTTTTAAGGAATTTTGAGATAAAAAGGCAGGGCGGGGGTCTGTAAAGAAAATATAATGGTTGAGTCTATGCTATCTTTAAGATCAGCTTGGTAGATATAATAAACAACATTTATCGACGAGAAAAGCTATTATTAAATAAAACAATCGTAAAATAAAAATATGAATTAAATACTAAAAATAAAATGTAGTAATTAACATTTGAATCTAAAAAGATAAAAATTAATATAGCAGCGATTTATCTCGAAAAGAGCTCCGTCTCCTAAATGCAAACTGCTGAAGGGAAATTAGCTCTCTCTCTCTCTCTCTCTCTCTCTCTATATATATATATATATATATATATATATATATATATATATATATATATACATGTGGGTGTTAGCGTGCTTGCTTTGTGTGTTTATGTGTGTGTGTGTGTGTGTGTGTGTGTGTGTAAATTAATAAATAAATATTGATTTTTATTATAGATTTGAGGATCTTCAGCGTTCTCCACACTTGGAGCATATAGATGTTTATGTATATATAAAAAACGGAATTCTACGCTATCAAACTCGAAACCGTAATTGAATGTTAATGCGCGTAAAGAATCCCAGAGGAATTGCATCGTGACTTAAGCGATTCCATGACTTCGTGATATAAAAAAAAAACGAACGTAATTTTGAGACCATATGGTGTCAACAAAAACAAACGTGATTTTGAAACCATGGGGTGTCAACAGAATAATGTGATGGTGTAATATCGACCACAGTTGAGAGAATTACATTAGATTTCAGGAGTGTCTACTCCATATCTATTCAAAATATCTATACAGCTTTTGGAGACACCCCGTCGGCACAAACATTGAAAGAGAAACCTGCAATACAATGAAACAAATTCTAAGTGCATTTACTTTTGTTCGTTATTTATATAATGTGGAAACTTGAGTTTTAACATTACTGCAACACTTAATATAAAGCGTTATTTTAGCAGTAATACAGGATATGCCATAAGTATTTAACTATATTTTACAATATAAACTAAGGAGACACATTTATATAATGTTATGTTTATAACTAGCAGGAACCATGCCCCGACGGTTCCCGGAAAAATATGTTACGTCTAAAAATTTCCCGATCCAAGCGTTGAACTGTTAACGTATTTAATATTAATGGTAGTTCGTCGCGAACACAAACCTTAGGAAGTTAATATGAAACATTTTCATGAACTTATGGAGGAAATGTTATTGCCAAACGGGGCTTAAAGTTAGTGCGGATCGTCACGAAAGATATTATTGTTTAAAAATAAATTTCAACAATCTAAAAACAAAACATATCGATAGGAAACTATATTTTTAAAGTCACCATATTCGAAAATTCATGAACTATAAAATGTCTGTTAAAATTTCTTCCTACTTAACTAAAAATAATAATTCTCGTTATTTTCTCTGATATCATTGTGACTATTATCTTTTCTAATGAGTCAACACGTATCAAGGCTAAATTCAAAGGTAAAAAGACCTATAATGCTTCTATGTACATTAGTGTAAAAGAGGAGGTCACTTTTATTGTAAATAATCACAGAGAGATTGGAAACTATTAAAACACAAAAACCATCAAAACACAAAATGGGAAGTCAAACCAAACGGATTTTGATGAAAAAGTTCCTTTTCTGAAAAGGTATTATGAGGCTGCTCCCCGAACGACTAAAATATAACCGTCTTCAAGTCTAATATTAACAAATACTTGTTAAGCCGTTCTCCTAAGTTATCAAATTTTCCTAAGTAATCTTCTGTCCCTACCACAAATTGTTTAAAATTCTCTCATTGTGATATTCATCGTCAAACTGAACATCTCTTTAATCCTTATTTTAGAGTGCTCCCAGAGTGCTTTGATAAGCTATGACCCTTCAATAAAAGTATTAAAAACTAAATAAATTAGCTCTAAACACTCTTTCACACTTGCAAATTTACTGTCAAACTGTTATGAAGTATTTTCGTCATATTTGGTCTGCTGAATCTCTGTCCCATTTAAAAGTTCTTGATAAGATTTAGAAAAGTATATGTAATTTGATGTGTACATCTCCTTCCAACAACCTTTCTCTCATAGACGTTATGCTGCTAGTCTTAGTCTTTTCTATAAATATGTTGGGGTGGCACCTTACAGATTCTGACAATGGACTATTCCTATCGTCGTTTCCGGTAACCGGTTTCTCTTATCACGCAGTCTAGACATGAGACCCAGTGGGAGTTGGTCGCAACTTTACTTTGCCGTTCCAGTTTGGCGGATTCCCACTCAACTAATATATCTTTCTGTATTTTCTATTAATATATATTTTCTTTCACTTTTCCCAAGTAATCTCGTTTTACATTCAACATTTAAACAACAATAAACTGGCGATGAAGTTTGGAAAACTCATGAGCGAAAACCGAATTTTAAAATACTTAAGTTTTCCCACAAAAAAAAACTAGCTATGAAGGAATTTGAATCCAAAAAACAATTAACGGTAAATTAAAAAAAAAAAAAATTACGCGCGATAATCTACAAGCAAAACCTGGTTGGTGTTAATTTGAAAAAAAGAAAAGAGAAAAGAAAAATATTTTCTCGAGAGTCACACGAGTAAATTCATAACAGTTGTCGAAACTACTCACAAAAAAACGAATAAAATAAGGTAGAATCACACTCTACGTTATTTTTTTTTCTTTTCTAAAAAAACGGTCCTACTGCTGTTACAAATCGTTTTGTAGTTTGAACGCCTTTATTTGTTTCAAAAACAAGAAAGAAAAAACCAACTGCCTACTTTGACGGAAAAGAAACCGTCCATTTTTAAGACTGGCCTAATTTCGCACACATGTTTGTCGCATTGACTCGTTCATTGTTAATTAATTGCTAACTAGAAAACTGAAATATGAATTTTTAATTTAAGTTATTTTCCTCAAGTTTTCAAGTTTTGTTTTTCTTTTCTCTTACTGTCGTTGAAAGTGAAAATTGTATTTTATGAAATAAGAAAAAAGAAAAAAATTAACTAAAAAGCAAAGACGCCATTTTTGTTAATGTTGAATTTTTGAAAAAAAAAGAAAACGTTTTCTCCTCATTTTTATTTCCGCTTTCGAAACCCCAATATATGTAATTTTTGACAGCATTTACATACACACACAAAAACGATAGGGCATTTTTGTTTACCCTGAGATTTTTTCCAGTGTTCATATAAAAAAGTGTTTTTGTCGTTCGCTTGATGTAGACATCCAAGATGGAGGACTGGAAGGCCATAACGCATCACGCAGTTACTCTAGGCAGTCAAACTTTTATCTGAACTTTTCGGCCCGAATTCGACTTTTTTTCACGAAATATTCAACCTGGTGAAACGCGAAGGCAATGATTATCTCACCTTTGCGTCCATTGTTAACAAGCACTGCGACAACTTTAGTCTGGCTGAACAATCAACGGATGATCTCAAGGGTTAAATTTTTCCACACGGTCTCGTCTCGACGAAAAACGCAGAGATAAAACGACGAGATTCAAGACTCGAAAGTGAACAAGGGCTCACACTTCAAAAGCTGACGGTAGATTGTCAACGCCTGATAAGCGTTAAGAACGCCTCAAGAAACTGAGGTGTCAACGTGTCATACGTTCGAATGACTAGTTACAGACCAAAGGAGTACTCTGTCAGAAAAATCAAGGAAACAAAGAGTAGTTATCCAATCTGCCAACAAAACGTGTAATCGTTGCGGCCGACAACTAAGACTCAGTGAGAGTAGTTCGTAACTTTACTTTGGCATTCCAATTGAGTGAAATCCCATTCAACCAATATACGTTTCGATATTTTCTGTTAATATACATTTCACTGTTCCCAAGTATTGGCGTTCTACTTTCAACCACAACAAAAATTATTATAGCTTGTATTCTTCAAAGTTGTCTATTTCCTGCTTCTTTTATTACATCTCGTTTAACTCGTTTGTTTAGTGGTTTCTATCAATTCGCTGTTTTAATAACTTATTTTAGTACAGCTTCCTATGACTAAGGTCGATATGAATCTGCTGCCTGTTCAATAATCATACGTCGTTATAGTTTCCTCAATACATCAACTAGTTTCACGATTTGTTGGAAGCGATGTTAATGAAAACAAGGCCGATAGCCATTAGTTGCGTGCTCTCGTGTAATGAATGAATGCGTGAATGTAGGATTGACATGAAATTCTTAAAGATAAACTAAAATGACCGAAAAATGGGCTGAAATGACTTAAATAAATAAAAAGTAAATGACTTAGAATGACTTTTAATGAACTTAAGGATGAATTGAATGACTTAAGAATGACTTGAATGCTTAAAATAACTGGAATCCTTCAAAAACAACTTGAATGATCTGGAGAATGACTTGAATGGCTTCGAGACTGACTGGTTGTAAAGTGAGTGATCAGTTTACATTAAATTAATACAGAAAAGTGATCCCCCACCTTATATCACAATAAGTACAGCATTTATTAAGAACAGATACTACATTTTGATCTTGGCCAAAAGGCCAAGAAAAGGGTATTTATTTGCTCCCCCACCGAGCAAATTAGACTCAAGGCCGATTTTTAAAGTGAGGAGTGAAGGGGAAATGGGGACCAAATCCCCGGGGAGTAGGGGAGATGGATAGTGACAATTAGTATGAAGGGTTGCCCCTACATTGACCAAGGTCTTATATGTATGGTTGGTATTTATTTGCTCCCCCACCGAGCAAATTAGGCACAAAGCCGATTTTTAATGTGAGGAGTGAAGGGGAAATGGGGACCGGCTTCCCGGGGAGTAGGGGAACTGAATACTGACAATTGGTATGAAGGGTTGCCCCTACATTGATCAAGGTCTTATATGAGGGGTCGCACCCACATATGGTCTTTGCTTGCAGTATCTGCTGGAACAGATATTACACTTTGATCTTGGCCAAGAAAAGGGTATTTATTTGCTCTTCCAACGACCAAATTAGGCACAAGGCCGATTTTTAATGTGAGGAGTGAAGGGGAAATGGGGACCAACTGCCCGGGGAGTAGGGGAGCTGGATAGTGGCAATTGGTATGAAGGGTTGCCCCTACATTGACTAAGGTCTTATATGTGGGATTGACCCCACATATGGTCTTTGCTTGCAGTATCTCCCGGAACAGATACTACACTTTGAAGGTTAAAAAGCATAGAACAGCATCTATTAACAACAGACCTTTCATTATAACCAAAAAGGCCAAGCACAAAAGTGTTACGGACAGACCGACCGACCGACCGACGGAGTGATTATAGAGTCGCTTGCACGCGACTTAAAAGTGATTCATTTATCAATTTCATAAAAAGTAGATAATTCAATTGTTTGCTTTCGTTTATCCGATATTAGACATCGAGTAATTATAGAGAAGAGCATGTAAATGTTACTATCGTCATAAGTTAAAGTGTTTCTGTTAAACGAACTTGAATAGAACTTGTCATTAACCGCTTGGTCGGTTGTTTTTTGTTTTACGGCATATCAACCCTTTTCAGGTTACTTAATGTCGAATCCAGTTATTTGGGAGAATTATTTTTATTAGAATATATTTTCCCCAGTCGGTTTCTATTTAACCCATAGTTGGGACCCTAATAGGGACTACCACTCCGGGTCAGAGTGGACCTGGGAGCAATGGATATTAAGGATGGTTCCAAACTCCTTAAAGCCCGCAAGCTGGGGTGTCACCATCGGATATAGTTTAAGTTCATATCCAGGACCCTAACCACTTAGTCACTATCCAAATTTAACAGTAATATTTAAGTTAAATACTTAATTTTATTGCTTTGCCGATAACTATAACAGTTCTAGGTGGCCCGACTCTCAAGCTTTACCTTCTCCCTTTGAGAATAGATTAATTTATTGCTAATCGTATAAGGTGCTAATATCGGAAAATGCCAACTGAACTGTCCATGATATTTTGCAGGTCAAAGTGCTCTTCCTCTAGGACGCTGGCTTTTAAATCCCATTGTCTGGCCCATGTGTAACATCTTCCTGCCATCGGAAGAAGATAAATAAACCCCATAATGTACCTCCCCTTTTCGGTTAGCATTTATTCGTATAATTAACAGGAGTGGTTATTAGCTTTAATATAACTGGTTACCTCGATAGTAAAACTTGTCGATTGTGAACTATGTTTACATTTAAGAAAAAAGGTCATGGAGACTAGGCACAATGTCTTTTTAGAACAGCTATGTTTAGTAGGTTTACGCATCTGAGCACACCGACGATAGTAATACAGCGTGGATCTAGATTAGTGGTACATAGTGATTTGGTCAATTTAATTATGCGACATTTTCACTTGGAATTTAATCAGTTGCTGTTTAACTTTAGTGTAGGAAACGTATAAGAAGAAATGGTCCTGGTTAATTGAATCAAGTGGTATAGACGTTGTCTAAATGAATAAAAGCGCAAGTTGGAACAATTCCTTGCACGAGCGATGAGGTTAAAAGACTTTGTTTTAAAAACAATTCAACTCTATAGAATCAAAATATAAATGGACCAACCGTAGTAAAAGCGATTAGAAATGTTCTCTTTTCATTCGCTAGCAACACTAGATGTAGAGGATGACAGCCCTGGAGTTTGTCTACTTACCCTTAAATGTCACCCAATAAAGATACTTGTTAAGCAAAAGGCCGTCAACAGCGATCTTTTAGTCTTTTGTCCTTCTGGCCTTTTAGTTCGGAGACGTGGGTAGTACATGAACAAAAATTAAAGTTGCACGCTGGGCCCCTTAGCAAACATTCTAACCATTATGCAAATTGAAAATGTATTTTTATATATTGGTTATGTACAACCGATTTGAATTGGTGCGTTAACTAATTTGATTCTGAATTGCACAAGAAGACTTAATACATTAATTATTCTTTTATTTTAATGACTGTTTGGATTTTAATAAGCAAATAGTTTTTGTATATTGTTTTATTTCGTGGACAAAAGTTTGGCATTTGTTTAAAATGTTACCCTTCAGCCTTCTCTATAGGTGGTGACTTGATTTGCAACTATTTGTAAGTTTAAACTTGAAAAACAAGGTCAACCGTAATGTACACATGCACATATACAGCCACCTCATCCAAACATTTCCTTTTTTAACGTGATCTTATTTTTCTTATCTTTATTTGTATCTCTCTAAGCTTTTACCCCAATCTCTCATTCTTCAACCTAGTGTAAATTATCATTTGCCGTAACTGGATGAGTCCAAACTGGAAGTCAGCAGAAAACGGTGTAAGGATAAAATAGATTCCGGACAGAAATAAGTTTTAACTCCATATTTGTTTAAAAGTAAAATAATACAATATAATACAAAATAAAGATATTCAAACAATTCATATGCTATTTTTATTAGTTAAAAAAAAACATATTTATTATATATCTTATATGAAAAAAAAAAATGATAAAAATGTATTTAATTTTTTTCACAATAAAACAATAATAACTATTTGTATACATTTAATTAGTAAAAATAATTTTATTTCTAACCAAAGCCGGAAGTATATATATATCTTAGAAGAAAGTTACAATTTTAAAATTAGAGTTTGTTACAATATTTATTATTTTAGCCAAGGGATACATATAATTTTTTTTTGTTTGCAAAGCGGTCTCAAGGAATTAATATATATATATATATATATATATATATATATATATATATATATATATATATATATATATATATATTCTGGGATGTTTAGGTGTAATAGTGAGTAAAAGTTGCTGAGAATGGAGAGCAATTCCACACTAAACCTGGAAGCAAAAACACGGATATTTAGTTATTATGATGAGAGTAAAAACGTCTTCTCTGATTGATGATAGCATAAGCCTAGTAGAAAACGAAACAACACAATGATTCGGTGCAAAATGACACTGTCGAACAGCCAGCGTTATTTGATTGGCAACCTAGCACTAATATTATCAAGCCAAATAAAGCGATAATAAATCGCACATTTTTCTACTGTAGTTTATGTGACTTTATAAATCTCAGAAACGTTATTTTTATTATGCATTTGTCTTAGGTATACCGATTGTTACAGCTAATTATATATGAATAATTGAATACATAATTAAATAAATATGAGAAATATATATATATATACATATATATATATATAAACGAGTAATAAATTAACAACAATAAAATAAATAGATAAATAATAAAAAATTGATTAAATAATAAAATACATACAAATAATTCAACTTTCGAACTCTTGTGTCACATTTCTCACTGCGGGAGAGAAGTAAATACCTTCTCTGCATGCCTTCTCTTTTACATCTTCCTACTATTAGGGATACGACGAGATGTTTTCTTTTTGTTTTATAAACCAACTGAAAGCTCGACAGCTGATATATATATACATGAAAATGGTTTGTAGTTTTCTTGAAGCATTGTGAAAAATGTGAAACCGACGTCATTGAGGGCCGTTACAATGTACTTATAGAAACGGTCTATGTAGTAAAATAAATAACGATGACAATATTCTAGAAATTATATATATATATATATATATATATATATATATACATGAAAATGGTTTGTAGTTTTCTTGAAGCATTGTGAAAAATGTGCAACGGACGTCATTGAGGGCCGTTACAATGTACTTATGGAAACGGTCTATGTAGTAAAATAAATAACGATGACAATATTCTAGAAATTATATATATATATATATATATATATATATATATATATATATATACATATACATGAAAATGGTTTGTAGTTTTCTTGAAGCATTGTGAAAAATGTGAAACGGACGTCATTGAGGGCCGTTACAATGTACTTATGGAAACGGTCTATGTAGTAAAATAAATAACGATGACAATATTCTAGAAATTATATATATATATATATATATATATGCTACATAAATATTTATATACTATATATATATGCTAGAAGAACACGCATCTCAGGAAGAAAAAATAAATTATCTAACAAAATAGTTTTACCATATTGCGCCTTATTTATTCAAGAAAAAGTGTAAAACTTTAGAATTAATTTTACGGTGCCTTACAATGAAATAAATATTCAATGTGTATTGCTTAATTAGCTATTTATCAAATTCAATGTAGATCTGCAATATTAACATCTTCAAATTTTATGCTCATTTTATGCTCTTTAACACATTTTTAAATGCTCATATTAATTAATGTCGAATACCTATTGAAAGCACTCCATAAAGATTTATAGTTTCTGAAATTCTATGAAGAACTCTGTAGTTTCTCATTGTGTATAAAACTAAATAAAACGAAATATTGCAGCATTACCTATCTCATCGTATGACATATTTTCCAAAATTCATAAATATCGATTAATTAGTTAAAAATTTAATCATGTAGTACAAATACACACGCATAACTGTAAAAAAAAAACAGGGGATAAATATTCGTCCCAAGTAAGTAATAAGTAAAATTAATTATCGTGCCAGAAATTTTGCCCCACTTTTGTGTTCTCTTATGAAGATTAAAATCAAAATTGGATCATAGGAAACCATGTCATGATTTTGATCCAAATCAATTATAGCATGTATTTTAAACTCAGCAATAATTGGTTTAGGAGTAAATCTTGTACACATGATTATGTAAGCATATAGACACACGTAAATTTATCAAATACATTGTTCCTATATATGCATACAGATGTATTATATATACACACCCGGAAACACACACACACACACACACACACACACACATATATATATTTATATATATATATATATATACAGAGAGAGAGAAAGAGACAGACAGACAGACTGACAGACAGGCTAACAGAGCATTGAGGGATGAGAGAGAGATAATGAAAGTAGAGAGGGAGGGAGAGATAGACATTTCTGTCTAAATAAGCCATGCGCACACAAAGCAAACCACGAAATGATGAATAAACATAAAATAATGCCAACAAATCCAATGACTGTGTTTCTCTTCATTTTCATTTTAATCTGTATTGTCTCTTTGTGATGCGTAAATGGAAATTGGCTTAATATTAAATCTTAAAGATAATTTAATACACCGCGATAATCTTTTTCTTCTTAGATGTATTAGTTTAGATCATGCATATATATATTTATTTATATATATATATATATATATATGTGTGTACAATTTTCAGAATGTAAGAGATTATATATATAATAAATTCCACAGCCAAACAACATCGCAGCTCACAAGAGCCATGACAGTCAACGAATCGGAAGTCCAAGATTCGAGTTTCGCCCTTAAGTTAGACACTTCCGAATTCAGGATTCGAAATCCGGGACGAAGTAGGTTCATTTCACAGTCGGATTTCCGCGGTTTACTGGATCTATGTTAGTTAATAAAATTTCTTGTGTGCGGGGCGTTTGCTCAGTTGGCAGAGTGCTTGCCTCGCATGCAAGAGGCTCAGATTTCGAATCCTGAGTTCGGAGTGTTTAACTGATTAACCCAAATGAGGGATAAACTCGAGTCTTGGACTTTCGGTTCGTTAACTGTCATGGCTCTTGTGGGCGTTGTTTGGCTGTGGAATATATATATATATATATATATATATATATATATATATATATATATAATGCTAGCTAGCAAAACACTTTGCAAACTTTATGTTCATAGCTATACAGAAATAGGTGTGTTATTGTAAATAAAAGTTTACTAATATATATATATATATATATATATATATATATATATATATATATATATATATATATATATACTAGTAGAAAGCTGTTCCAGGACAAATGCAAACAATGTATGTAATATTAATTTGAAATATTATTTCTCGTTTTTCAAGGATTATGGTCCGATATTGATGTCCACTCAAAAATGCTTAAGTTTACAAAAAATAAAATGTCACAGCCACTTTTCATAGAATATATACTACATAAGTTATGACTTATGAGTTCTATAGTTTTGCATTTGTTTTTTTTTTTTACTCACGTTCAACCCCAAAAAGCCACTTGGATGTAAGGAGCTACTATTTGGGACTATTCCTAGGAAAGATTTATAAGATATTGGTTTACGTTACTTTTTTTACTTTTGCATGTCAGTACTGCCAGGGAAGCAGGTAGCAGGGAGGGAATTCCAAAGTCTAGCTGTTCGAGTAAAAGACATTTTAGAATAGAAAGCTTTTTGGCATAAAGAGACCTCGATAGTGAAGAGGTGAGATTTTATTGTTAAGCAGATCTATCTGGGATATGTACGTCGAGGGCGCACAAGTGCACCGAGTTCATCGGAGCACATCCCATTAAAATATTTGTAAAACAGACACAGAGATGCAACATTGCGGCGATGGGATAGGGGTTGGGGCTTAGTTGACAAAGTGAGACGTATTAGATTGAAAGCTCTCTTTTGGACCTTATTCAAGAGGGAAAGACTAGTGGTAGATGCACCAGCCCTTGTGTGGCATCAATACTCCATGCATAAGTGAATGTAGGGGTATAGGATACCTTCAGGTGTGAGTAGTTTTCTAACTGGATAGAGGGAACCCACCTTCTTTTTAACAGCTTTAAGAATGTCCTTAATGTAATTGCTTCAGTTCATATTAGCCGCAAATGTTGGGCCGAGAAGTTTTAAAAGAATTCTCAGGTAAGGAGTTATTTGTCATGGATATCGGCGGTTGGAGAGGCGTCTTGTAATTGTTAAAGGAGAGCAACTAAGTCTTTCTAGTATTGAATGTTACCATCTATTTGCTGCCTAATTCCACTACGGTCTGGATGATCCTTTTCTAATGATTCTGACATTGTCTTAAATTTATATACATCCGTTTTTCCCTCGTTCATGTTATAAGGCGTTGTATAATCAGCAAATATACCCCTCTCGGACACAGGGAGGTCATTTATGAATATCAGTAATAAGTGTGCTCCAAGAATAAACCCCTGAGGCACTTCCGCATTAATGTTATGCTGCTTCGATGTATGTCCATCAATGACAACTTGGATGGTCCTATTGTCTAAGAAGGATCTAATTATATTTAGTAAACTCCTACTTATACCGTAGCATTTAATTTTCATTAGCAGAACTTCGTGCCAGACTTATCCAGTACATCGTATATGTGGTTAGAGATGGCAGTTAAAATATCTGCAGTAGAACGACATTGCCTAAATCTGTACTTTTTCGGAGAGAATATTTGCTTCTTCAATGTGATGGACTAGTGCTTGATTGATAAGCGTCTCAAAGATTTTAGCGAGGAGGGGGGAGAAGAGTATTAGGGCGACAATTGAGAGGGTTAGTCCTTTAACCAGAATTATTGTACACTGGTACCACAGAGGCCATCTTCTAGCTATTAGAGAAGCAGGATTCAGCAAGGTATTTATTGTAGTGCTTAGAAAATTCGGGGACTAGCTCAGCTGAGCATCTTTTAATTAGTATAGTATGGGATGAGATCAGGTTCACACGCCTTTGAGGTGTCTAAGTTTTTTTATGATATCGCGGACATGAGAAGGGATGATTTTCACATCATCTAGTGTGGCTTCAATTAGCATAGGGGAATTTAGGAGGGAGTTGTTTGTTGGCTCAAAGGTGGAGTTGGAGGTCAATCGCCATACAAACAGTTCCGCCTTCTCGGTTGCGGTGCAGGCAACTATCTGGTTGTTGGATAAAGAGGAATTACTGATTCCCCTTTATTTACGACACTGTTATGGATTTTTCAGGAATCACAAATTCCTATCTTTTTCGATTCTATGCGTTCCCTGATTATTTCAGCATGATTTCTTGTGGTTCTCGCTAATTCTCTCTTACAATGATTTCTAGCATCTATGAATTTTTGCCTATTTATATTTTACTTATGACTATCTAACAATCTATTCCTTCAATTCAGCTGACATTTACAATTCTTGACAGTATCTGTTTCGTAGTACAACACCAATCACTTAATTATTATGTCAATCAGTGAATTTATTGTTCCCTTAACTCATCAGGAGAAATAGCAACAATTAATCCATCAAAAAGAGATAGAGCGCGTTTTGACATGATTAAAAATTTGAAAACTGGAAGATAAGATGTAAATACCTTATATGTAAACATTGTCATTTTGAAAGGGTGCAGGATGGTTAGGGGCGAATTATCTTCATTTTATAATTTCGATTTTCTTATTTTATATTTAAATTATTTGGTTTTAGTTAGTTATTAAATACTGTTAGTATACTTATTAAGTGAGATCCGGTTAAAAAGGGGTTGCACCCACCTTTATAACCAATAATGTTTTATAAATTATAAATACACCAAACCTCAAATGGAAAAGAAAAAGAAACAAAAATCGCTCCTGATGATAATCGGATGCACCGATAGAAAGCGTTTGAGAAGAATATAGCTTAGCAACAAATTTTGGGCGCCATTTTATACAACATGCCAGCTGAAATAAAAAAACAGACTGGAAAATATATCCAGAAAAATCAGACGGGCTTGAATATTGACTTTCTGTAAAAAAAAAAAAATATATATATATATATATATATATATATATATATATATATATATATATAGTCAAGCATGTTGCTGGGAATGTTATGGTGTGGGGCTGTATGAGTGCTGCATGTATTGGAGAGAGTTACATTTCATTGACGGAAATATGAACTCCAACATGTACTGGAAAATACTGCAGCAAAGCATAATCCTCTCCCTTCATAAACTGGGTCCCTGCGCAGTGTTTCGGCATGAAAATGATCCAAAAAACACATTCAAGACAGTCACTGATTTACTGAATAGGCTGAGGGTAAAGGTGATGGACTGGCCAAGTATGTCTCCAGATTTGGACCCAATAGAACATTTTTTGGGCATTCTCAAGCAAAAAGTGGAGGTACGCAAGGTCTCAAATATCCGCCAGCTCCGCCACGTCGTAATTGAAGAGTGGACGAGCATTCCAGTTGCTACATGTGAAGTTCTAGTAAACTCCATGCCCAGGAGAGTAAAGGCATTTTGGATAATGATGGTGGCCACACAAAAAATGTAGAGTTGACATGTTGTATGTTAATATTGACAACTTTATGTAACGGGTGTACTCATTTTTGTTGCTAAGGATTTAGATTTTAATGGCTATATTTTGAGTTATTTTGTAGGGGAAAATGAATTATCTCTGCAGACAGACTACTTGTCATTGTGTCAAACAATCATTTTTTCAGTATTGTCCCATGAAACAATATACTTAAATATTAGAAGAAAAATGTGCGGAGTGTACTCACGATTGTTATATATATATATATATATATATATATATATATATATATATATATATATATATATATATATATATATATAGGAAAACAAAATCGGTCAATAATAAATAAGAAATAAGTGGTTTTGCTCAAGACAATGCACAGTGTCATAAGTCAATAGAAACGATAGAAATTATACGATAATTATACGTTGAATTTCTTCGTTAACCACTGTTTTTTTTTTTAAATATGGAAGTAACCGATCTCAAAGAGATGCTCTACAGAAAAAAAATTGTTTCCAATCGAGAAATTGTATAAAAACTAAGTTGTACTTAAAGATTAAGGATAGCTAATTCTCTAAAAGTGCACTTATTTCTAAAAGAATCGTTGGAAGCTATGTGTCACCAACGAAGGAAATTATGTTCCTGAATAAAGTAAACTGCTGATTCTTCACAGTTTTCGCTTGGTTAGTAGCTTTGTGTTCTATTGCCTGATATTTTATAAGATTTATTAACAGCAAATAACTTAATAAAATGTACATTTTAAACTCTCATTTATAAAACATTACTGAAGTGATTACCGCGTTTCCATGGATCCCATTGCATATAGGTATTGATATAAATATTCATGGAATCATAAAAATTTCTACTGAAAAGTTCGCTGTGATGCCACGGCCTCTTGCTCTTCACGTTCAAACAGACGTACAAATACTCGAAAAGTGTGATAAATCACATCCGAATAGATTTAGGGTGGAATTAAACGGACAATATAAACTATGCTTCCTACCAAATTCGGAATCAAAATAATTCATTAGGAAATAGAAACAACAAATATGTATTACAATTATAACGAAACAGTCGGAAGGTCAGCATGTGTCATCGAATCCAGATAACTGAGAGCAGGAGGAATTATAAATGGCAAGCAAGGCAATATATATATATATATATATATATATATATATATATATATATATATATATATATATAGGGACGAAATTAAAGAAAGATGCCCACGTCATAATTTTATAAGTGAAACAATACGACGAGATCTCGGTTATTACGTAGTATTAATCGGATCAAATCACTAATCCTTTGCTGTCTATTATTTTCTGTCTGATTCATAATAAATATTCGTTTTGTTTTGTTCGGGTTTTTCTATAGCAATATCATATGTGTGTGGGTGAAAATAATGTTTTAATCGACAATACAGTCAGTAAGCATAAGTTTTGAGAAATGGAAAATTCCCTTGGAAGAAAAATATTTGCGGTTAAGGATGCGTTTCAGTATATTGCGTTCGGATAAACTGGTCAAAACCTTTCACTATTTTTCTCGAGTGTGAAAGAGAGAGAGAGAGAGAGAGAAAGAGAGAGAGAGAGGGGGCGAAGACGGTAAATAGTGGTTGTGTTTTAAGACAGTTGCGTTATGTTTATTGGAAATATTATATGCATGTAATATACTAGGAAAAATAGATAACTGATAAATATTGTTAAATCTTTATACGTTTTGATGTTATTTTTGATAACTTTTCTGTGAGGTTGAAACTTGATGATAACATCGCTTGCACT
>NC_136518.1:36612464-36617464 GCF_053919585.1 Euprymna scolopes | reverse complement strand
TTTTCTGCGATTCTATACGTTCCTTGATTATTTCAGCATGTTTTCTTTTCGCTGTGGTTATTACTCTCTTACAATTATTTATAGTATCTATAAATTTTTGCCTATTTGCACTTGGCTTATAACATACGGACCGGTGAGTACATGCTGTCTTTGTACAATAGCTGCTGCACAATCTGTAGTAAACCATGGGGCTAAGTGGGGCTTGCTAAAATCATTCCATGCGGGACATGTGCTTCAATGTCCGCTTTGCACCATTCAATTGTCTCATTAGCATACCTTTCAGCAGGAAGAAAGAAGATATTGGTTCATGGGGCATCTCTTATATGTTTTCCCAGTCAGCCTTCTAGTAAGTAGTCGTTTTGAGCAATGGCTCCTCACCTTTGGAATAGGATTTTAGCGCTATGTCCACTGATACTCCTGCGTTTTCAAGCGGATTGTGGACATTAGTTACACAAGCCTCAGGTACTGTGGTGAAGAATAGGTCTAGAAGTGAAGCTTTCTGGTGACCACTATCTAGGAGGCGGGTTGGGAACATTATTTCTTTCTGAGGGACTAGGCTATAGATAATCTTTTAGTAGAGCGTATAGCTGCATCTGCGTAACCTGAAAATCCAAGCTAATTTTGTCACCAAACACATGAATTTGGGCATTACTATCTAAGGAGAGTCCTGCATCTATACTATCAGAGCCATGATCGATTAGAGTACAGTCCTGACTTGTGGGGAATGTTAGAGAACATATAAGTAACTAACGCAGTGATGAAAGGCTAGTCGAAACCACATAAAGGCTTGGTTATCCGTTTTAAGACGTTGCACTTTAGTTAAAGGAAGGGTGCTTCAAATATAGACATCAATCCGTGCATATATAAATCTGAGACTTTACGACAGAGAGAGAGAGAAAGAGAGAGAGAGAGAGATAACAATTTCCCTATTTCCTGAGCGTTTTTTTTTCATTTCCAAATAACCGTAAAATACATTTAATATATTTTAATATACTTTTACATATTCGAAATAAAAAAATATTAATTATAACATAATTATTACTAACCATAGAAAATTAAGTTTTAAACAAAATTAACAAAAGCTATTATAAGAATCGTTTTGATATAGGAAACACATTTTTTCCGATCCTAATGCCTCCTATGGTTTTGATTCGCGATTCCGATTAATCGTCCCATCACTAACACACAGACAGACATACACACGCGCACGCACACACACACACACACACACACACACACACACATATATATATATATATATATATATATATATATATGTATATATATATATAATTAAATTTAAAAAAATTATATATTAAAATTCGGTAATATTCAAGTAACAATCAAATCAAATTAATTAAGTTTCATAATTATCGGTTTTCATAATCGAGCATGTGTATAATGTTTTGGCAAAAATCATGACAGCAAGATATAATTTTTGCCTTCAATTTTACAAAATATTATATATATATATATATATATATATATATTTATATAATGTATGTATATATGAGTGAACTTGTCCGTGACTGTAGAAACTATGTATAAATCGAATTGAATAGTGAAATTAAATCAATCTTCTAATAAGAAACCATAAAAATTTAAAGTAATTAACACTCGTTTTTTTTTTCAGAAGAAAAATTACTAAAACTCTTACATAGTAGCTTGTATATCCTTGATTAAGTATTAAGAATTCGTTTTAATTATTTTATATTGAAAAACTAGGTTTTTAATATCAAATAGATTCATTTTTTATTACTGTATCCATACATATATATATATACATATATATATATATATATATATATATATATATATATATATATATATATGTGTACCTGTGTGTTCATGTATGAGTGAACAAAAGTGAAAGTATATGTGCGTGATCGCTGTAAGGCTTAATTGAGTCTTGGTGGTTTAAGTAACATCGTATCCGCCTTGCGTAAAGTGACTCAGATTTCATTGATTATGTTCGATAATTTCCTACTGAACCGCTCGAAGAAATACAAAATTCGAGTCTCAAACTTCTGGTCTACACTGGTATCATCTTGTGTGATGTTTAAGCTAGTAGTGGAAAAAATAGTTAATAAATATTTGACATTGTGCATTATATATATATATATATATATATATATATATATATATATATATATATATATCATTCAAACACTGTCTGAATATATGATAAAGTGTTAGAATATATGATAAAGAGTTAGTTTCACTCATTTAGAACTTATTTAAAGCTTCATCGCTCACCCATTTTGCGACGAAATTTTAAACAATTTTTACTGTTCACTGTCAGCTATAATTTGAAAAAGAATTTTTCTACTTTCATTCGGTAAAATTAAGTTGTAATAAAATTACTGGTGTTTAAATTTTCTAAGAATCTGTAAGGAACTGAGAGACGTTTTTTTTTCTTACTCGCTGTTGCTTTCCATAGCAACCAAATCAGTTACGGTACCTCAAATCAGCTGGGAACAGCAGAGATGATGACGTAACAAGATATAAGAGAAGGAAAGTTTTAGCAAAATGATAACGTAGGGAAAAGTAGTGATACCCAATTCTCGAAGACAGCAATAACATATGAATATATATTGTCTCTTATATTTATTCCTCCTTTCTATGTTTTCATTCGTTGTGCGCCTGCGTTATCCACCCTGGCCTCACAATGAAGTCGATTAAGCCACTACTGTCGCTAAGAATTCACCGCTTTCCCGATATGTTGCTAACCTATAATGTCGCCGATGATTCACCATTGCTCAGCTCAATCGGTAACTGACCTTTCGCCTTGGTTCGTCGGCTAAAACTGACTATTTATTTACTTAATTACGTCTTTTATTGGATTTTTTTATTGGTAATCTTTTTTATGGATTTTTTATTGGTAATCATTTTTTATGAATTTTTTTATTTGTAATCATTTTTTATGGATTTTTTATGGGTAATCATTTTTTATGGATTTTTTTATGTGTAATCATTTTTATGGATTTTTAATGGATAATCATTTTTTATGAGTTTTTTATGGGTAATCATTTTTTATAGATTTTTTTATTGGTAATAATTTTTTATAGATTTTTTTATTGGTAATCATTTGCTATGGATTTTTTATTTGAAATCATTTTTTATGGATTTTTTATTTGTAATAATTTTTTATGGATTTTTTTATTGGTAATCATTTTTTATGGATTTTTTATTTGTAATCATTTTTATGGATTTTTTTATTTGTAATCATTTTTATGGATTTTTTTATTGGTAATCATTTTTTATGGATTTTTTATTTGTAATCATTTTTATGGATTTTTTATTTGTAATCATTTTATGGATTTTTTTATTTGTAATCATTTTTTATGGATTTTTTTATTTTAAATCATTTTTATGGATTGTTGACAAAGTAAAGAGTGAAAAATTCGTGGATTTCATAGAAAAGTGCGAGCATGAATGTAATATAATAAATATTACACTTAGGAAAGTAAAAGGAGTAGTTGTTAAAATCGGAAGAGAAAACGACAAGATATCCTAGTTAAAAGTGTAATATAATTTATAACTTATAATATTGGAGTATTAAGAATTGATTATATGATGTTACTTTGAATTTTTGGAAACGTTCTTAATGTTGCAATATTTTAAGTTATAAATCTATTTCATTTTCTGACTAGAATATTTTGTCTTTTTCTTTCACAGTTTTAACAACTTGTCCTTTTACTTTTCTAAGTTTAATCTTAACCATATTACGTTTCATGCTCGCATTTTTTTATGTAATATATATATATATATATACATATATATATATAGTCCTGGTCAAAATCATAAGACCACTTAAGTAAGCGTTTACGCATATTAGCGGATTTTTAATCAAACAAATGGTTGAAACCATTGCCAAAAGGGAAAATATGATGAAAACAAATGAAATCTGCTTCATTCGAAACCTTAACCCTGATCTAATAATTATTTAAAAAAAAAAAAACATTTTCACCTGGTCAAAATGATTAGACCACTTTAATAAAATCGGCTAGTTTTGAAAAAATGAATACGAAAAGCTTTCTATGTTACTAAAAACAACTTTTTAGTGGACAAAAAAAAATCTTACTAAACTATAAATGGCAAAAGGGAAACCATTATCAGAGTTTGAGAGAGGAAGGATCTTTGAGCTTAATAGGGGTGGGGTCTCCCATAGATCCATTGCAAACGAAGTGAATCGCAGCAAAACGGTCATCACAAATCTTTTAAGAAATCCAGATCAATATGGGCACCAAAAGAGTCCAGGTCGACCAAAAAATAACCCCATCACTGGAGCTCCGTATCAGAAGAAGTTTAAAAAAAACTCCAGTATGAGCTCAAGTCGATTGAAAGTTAAACAGTAGCATAATGTAGTCCTAAAACCAGCAGAAGGCATCTGAAAATGAATCATTTAAAGCGACTGCGGAAACCACGTCTTCTTGAACAGCACAGAACTAACCGACTTAAATATGCCGCCAAATACCAGACTTGGGATGAAGAGAAGTGGGAAAATGTAATTTTCTCCGATGAGAAAAAGTTTAATCTAGATAGTCCAGATGGATTTAAACACTATTGGTATGATAAAAAAAAAATTCAGCATTTTTTTTTTCAACTCGGCATAGTGGAGGAGGGTTTTTAATGATCTGGAGTGCCAGCTGCGACCCTAACGTTGCAAGTAGTGAAAGGCCGGCAAACATTATTGAAGTACATTTCAATGCTTGAAAATGCTTCTATCAATAACCCTTATCCCTGAGTAGCTTCCGGGCCTTGATGAGTGGTGATCACCTTGTAAAAAAAATACATATATATATACATATATATATACACATATATACATATATACATACATATATACATATATATATACATATATATATATACAAAATGAATAAAGTCACCGATAAATAAGTAAATAAACTAATACTAAAATGAATAAACTAACAAATTCACACCCAATTCAATCCTGTTCTCCGTGAATCTTCACACTCTTTTGCTGAGAATTAATT
>NC_136518.1:36549964-36609964 GCF_053919585.1 Euprymna scolopes | reverse complement strand
CGAGGACGCATCACAGACCGTCTGAAACGCGCGTAAAAACGATTTCAATGACTTAAAAACATTATTACAATGATCCAAACATAACTCTCAATGAAAAACCAAGACACGGAATAATAAAATAATGTTAAAAATTACACATTGTTGGTGACTACTCCCTTATTTAAATATAACACACACACACACACACACACACACATATACATATATATATATATATATATATATATATATATATATATATATATATATATATATATATATATATATATACCGGAATTAAGTTCACATAGATTTAATATTTCACTGGTTATACGTTAATTAATATTTAAAATTAATCATGATCTAAAATAAAAATTATATTAAAATAGATACTTTGAGATATCTAAGGCAGTGATGATACGACTCCAGATTTAAACAGTTTTCGTAGGTAGAAAACGATACAATATTAAAGAATTCAATAATTTTCAATTTAATATTTACCAAATGTATTGTATCGAATCAAATATCGTACGATGTCAAATGTTTTATAGTATTTGGGGGTTAAACACCTTTGCTTAAGTTTAAAGTGTTTTAGCCAAAATTTACGAAACCGAAGACTTGGGTTGGGTATTTATATATGTGTAGTGTGTTATAGTTGACTCTTGTAGAAATGTATTTTTGCAATAATAAAGACTAGAACTACTGTGATTGTAGAAAGAAAACTATGCGTAATAGTAACAAATTCTATTAAATATTTTCCTTATAATATCTCCAACTCGTTAAATCTGCTTCTGTATTATTTTCCTGATATTCTTCTTCCGCTGTTTTCTACGTCCTCGCCATCTTTGTTTCTCCTCTCTGTTACTGGAACTTCGCGTGCCTTGAAAGTGCTTTATTTCTCATCAAGCTTGACAAGGGAGAGGCTCAAACTTTACTACCTCGCAAGAAATGAATTACATCAGCGATCAGTTTGTTGACTGAGAGCGCCGTCACCAATCAGAGCGCTAACCAGGAGGAAAAGCTGATTAACCAATAAAGGAACACAGGGTCCCCATCATTCACTGTCACGTGGTTGTCCGCCCTTGCGCAATTAGATGCACGAATGCTTGCAACGAGGGTTGCTCGCATGACAAAGCAATTAACGGGACGTGATTTGTCACGACGAGAAAGTAGTGGCGTAGTATAGGAGCGTATGAACTAAATAAACAGCTTAAACTAAATACCCTAACATGCATAATTATATATACACCATGCATAATAATATATATAACATGCATAATAATATATATAACATGCATAATAATATATATAACAGGCATAATAATATATATAACATGCATGATTATACATGCATAATTATATATACACCATGCATAATAATATATATAACATGCATAATAATATATATAAGATGCATAATAATATATATAACATGCATAGTTATATATATAACGTGCATAATTATATATATAACGTGCATAATTATATATATAACCTACATAATAAATATATAACATGTATAATAATATATATAACATGCATAATTATATATATAACATGCATAATTATATATATAACATGTATAATTATATATATATATAACGTGCATAATCATATATATAACGTGCATAATTATATATATAGCATACATAATAATATATATATAACATGCATAATTATATATATAACATGCATAATTATATATATAACATGCATAATTATATTTAACATGCATAATTGTATATATAACATGAAAAATAATATATATAATATGCATAATTATACATATATAACATGCGTAATAAAATGTATAGCATGCATAATTATATATAACATGCATAATTTTATATAACATGTATAATTATATATATAATATGCATAATAATATATATAACATGTATAATAATATATATAACATGCATAATTATATATATAACATGCATAATTATATATATAACATGCATAATTATATATATAACGTGCATAATTATATATATAACGTGGATAATTATATATATATAGCATACATAATAATATATATAACATGCATAATTATATATAACATGTATAATTATATATATATATAACATGCATAATTATATTTAACATGCATAATTGTATATATAACATGAAAAATAATATATATAACATGCATAATAAAAGATATAGCATGCATAACTATATACATAACATGCATAATTTTATATAACATGTATAATTATATATATAATATGCATAATAATATATAACATGTATAATAATATATATAACATGCATAATTATATATATAACATGCATAATTTTATATAACATGTATAATTATATATATATAATATGCATAATATATATATATAACATGTATAATAATATATATAACATGCATAATTATATATATAACATGCATAATAATAATATATATATACCATGCATAACTATATATATATAACATGCATAATAATATATATAACATGCATAATAATATATATAATATTCATAATAATATATATATAACATGCATAATTATATTTATTATATGCATAATAATATATATAACATCATAATTATATATATATATTACATGCATAACAATATATATATATATAATACATAATGATTTATATAACATGCATAATTATATATATATTACATGCATAATAATATATAACATTCGTAATAATATATATAACATGCATAATTATATATAACATGCATAATTATATATATAACATGCATAATAATATATACATATACATATAAGATGCATAATTATATATATAACATACATAATTATATATATAACATGCATAACATATATAACATGCATAATTATATATATAACATGCATGATTATATATATAGCATTTATAATACTATATATATATAACATGCATAATATATATATATAACATGCATAATGATATTTATAATATGCATAATAATATATATATAACATGCGTAATAATATATATAACAATTGATAATTATATATATAACAATCGATAATTATATATAATGCATAATAATATATATAACATGCATAAAATATATATACAATGCATAATTGTATATAACATGCATTATTATATATATAACATGCATAATTATATATATTTATTTATATTTGTTATGATACAAACTTCCGTGATAGCTATATAAAGACATTGATATTTAAACATGATTAATTAAAAATACGAGGGCTGAAAGAGCTAGCTAATCGATTTCAGATTTCTCTCAACCGAACAAAATCGAAGTTTGCATTTAAGATTAAAAGAAAAAAATTGATGAAATGGAATTATAGTGAGAGAAAAGTGGAAACTAAAGATAGATAAATCAATATTGTAGTTGAAGGTGTGAATAGCTTTTGCAAAGGCAGTGCACATGCTTTCTTCACTCTCGAGATTATGCAGAACAAGTGACTTACTGAGAATGGAGAATAAGTCAACACTAAGATTAAACGCACAGGAATGGTTATTTATAAGGTTCAGCGATGAATGACGCATTTGTATTATTCTGAACGTTCAATGGTAAATAATTTTAATTCGAGTGCTAATTATTGTAACGTCCTTCCTATTGGAACACAGAGAATGTTGCTCTATTGATGTCCAATGACTATGGCTACAATAAAGTATAAACGTGACGCACTTCAATTTTCAAATAGGATTTCTTACACGCTTCACATAAAACTAAATTAACCTCAATACATCCCACGTTTTGTAGTTAAAACAAGTAGCAAATGCATAATGATTAGATGTGTATTCTATATGTCTTAGTTTATAAACATATCAAAATAACTGCTTGTAAAAGATAGACATATGTAAATATTTGTTTGTACATTACATAAATCAATATGTTAATAGGTAGAACATTCAAAACCGTTAAATGTCTTCAGGAATCTACATATCGAATGTAAATTTCCATTCAATGAAAATCTGGGGTCACTAGAAGAAAGGTATATCCAAACTATGGTAATCACTCAATTCATATTCTGGCTCATCACATTTCCTCACATCACGTCTGTTGTTGCTGTTGTTGTTGTTGTTGTTGTTGTTGTTGTCGTCGCTGTTGAGCCTCATTCATAAATTTTCGTATGACTTACTGCTGACAAACGTTTCCTCTACTTTGGAAGATAGCAAGCATTTACGTGAGGAACCATATTTCTATGAAACGAACTATTCGAACGTGGTATACCAGGTTGTCAGTCCGTGTCGATAACCACTTAGCCACCGTCACGTTTCCGGTTAGTGCAAAGTAAGTTGCCTATTAAAGTACCAGCATACCGCAATAATCTTAAGATGATGGCGTATACCCATAGTGTTAAAATGGAAAATTCTTATATGAGATTAGAATTAAATAGAATCGGGGTTTTCAATTCGTAATCAAGTCAGTCTAAGTAGTTACGATAAAAACAGGAAGCCGTTGTTGTGACGTAGCGATTGAATAGTGAAAGGAAATTCTCTTTTCATTAAATCAGCATAGGGAGTTAAAGATTTCTGAATATGACAAGACGCACCTGAATAATAACATGGGTATATGGTTCCATAAAGCGATCAGGTTGACAAGAAAGTTCTGTCGGTTTAAAAAAAAAATAATTCTGATGAATATATCTCGGCTCATACAAAAATCAATGACCGAAATAAACACCGTCAGAACATAAAAATCTTGCGTTCTGGTAGAGATAAAGTCGCTGAAAGCGTTTTTGATGTCGCTTAGGTTTTTGGAGCATTTCACACGAAGAAAAATGTTAAAATGCATAAGAGAATCGTGCTTTTTTATTTTGTATTCAAAATCTTCTGAAAAGAAGATGTAATTGTTTTAATGATTGGATAGAGCGAAAAACTCTCTTTAGAATGATGTATAAAGTAAAAATATTACAACGAAAACTTATTTGGAAATACGTCATTTGAAATCAAAATTCAAGATTCAGCAGGAATCTTCTTCTCAGCCTAATAGTTTTACTTCCCAAATATGAAGACATTCATAATTTTAAGTCGAGAAACACATTTTCTGCAATTATTATAACTTATACGATTATTTAACGTTTCACTATCATATATATGTGTGTGTGTGTATGCGTGCGTGCGTGTGTGCGTGCGTGTGGGGGGGCGCGTGTGTGTGTGTGGCGCAATCACATCACGTTGATACACCGGTTCTCGCCAGACCACTGGAGTTGAGTTAATATTAATCTGCCTAGTACCAGAGGGGCGACCGTTTGGGAGGCTAAATATACCGCGCCGAGACATAGAACTTTCTAGGTTGGTGTCTGGGGGCGCGTTTAATTCATTGAGAGAGATGCACCTCCAGTCTTCGGTACGACATGCCTCCAACAGAAGCAAAACCTCTTATGTGGGAAGCTGAGGTCTACTGTATGCTCTGTCATGTGGCAGCCATTGCACCTACGAGGATTAGCAGTTGTTCCAAAAAGTGTAATTGGTTCTACATAAAGCTTTGCTCACTATAAGTGAATCATCTGTGTAGATTTCCGAAGAACTTGTTGTCGCGGGAACTAGTACGTCGAAATCAACGGGAGAGTCCATTTATATAAATATATATATATATATATATATATATATATATATATATATATATATATATATATATATATATATATATATATATATTGTAATGAGATAGGTGGAGAGGGAAAGAAACGAAAGAAAAGAGTAATACATAAATAAATAAATATCTGCGAATAGCAACCCCTTCCTCCTTCTCCAAATCAAACGTAGACCACTACCAAGCACTCCTCTTGCTCACACACGATAACGCTAATAGTCCTACCAAGCCCCTTTCCTCACATACAACAGCACTAGCAACAAGAACTCTATAAACACTTTTAACACCCGCCTTTTACTTCCCCTTCGTTCCCCCCTCTCCCCCCCCCTCTGTCTGTCTTTCACTCACTGTGTAAAACCCGATACGACAGGAAGTAGTAGCAGCGAAAAAAAAGAAACAAAGAAGAAGTGAGAGGAGGAAAAATCTCTAAGCGAGAGAAATGAAAAAACACGGTCTTTTTTTGGGGGGGCGAAACCACGAGGGGAGGGGAGCGGATGAAAAAAATCCTTCGCGACGTTATGCTAAAAAGCAATGGAAGGAACCAGTGACAAGATATGATTGATGAAGCATCTCCATGAAGTTCACAGGATAAGATGAAGGACTTTCTTTTGCTGTCTAACTTAAACTCTTATGAAAAGAGACTTACTATTCAACCGTCAGAAAAAATAAATAAAGCGACATGGAAACCCACGTGGAACGGTGTAAACGACGCCTATCGCGTACAAGTTTCGGGTCGATAAGATAATGTCGACGAATTGGAAAACGTTTACCGAAGGCAATGTATCTGCGTTCACGGAAAATAAAAAAGTACGAAGGAGAAGCTGCGCTGGCCATGCGACATATTATATTGGCAGTTAAGTACCCCCTTACTAATACCCCAGCTCACAGACCCAACCTCGCCTCCAACTATGTTTATTTATTTTTTTCTGTACTGCTATTCCAGGACGACATGTCGAGTTGTTTTCACTTCATTTCTTTTTTATAACATTTTTTTTTCTTTGCTTAATTTCTCATTTGCTCGACCTCGCCGCAACCCATTGAGGCGTTACATTAAATTTCAATCATATGTTTAATAAAGTCCTTATGATATTTTATCCACGTGTTATCATTCTTGCTTTGCGTTTGAATTGTTCAAGGTTAAATGCGTTATTTATGAAACTCAGACAACGTGTCATACCAGGGCGAAAAATCTGCACCCGACGCGCTTTAAATCTTTTTCTTTTATTTTTATTCTGTGTTATGCGAACGTAAGGTGAAGCGACATTTTAGAGTCAAAGGTTCGAACCAGGGGTGATTACCCCGATTTAGCCACTTAAACCCCGTAACAATATATACATATATATTTACATATGTAGTTAAAAAAATTAAAGTTTACAAAATGCATGATTTCGGGAAACTCAAAGTGGATATATAAATATTAATATTGAAGTTAATAATGAAAGAACAATTCTAACTTGATGCAAATGCTCAATATTTAGAATAGAACATTAGTATAAGATAGGGAAATTTGAAATTTTGTAAAATCAATGTAAAATAAGTAAGGAATTTTACGAAATAATAATTCCTTCACTCTGTAGAGTTTTAAACGAATGGTTTTTATCCTCAATGGAAAAATAGTTTGCAAAATAAACAATAATAGTCTGGATATAATTTCGCTGGTCAGCACATAGATTAAAAACTTCAAATGTGGAGGAAGTTATTTTTTGTAGAAAATAATTAAGAAATAAATAAGTTTAAATAATACTACATAGAGGTGAATGTAACAACAGCAAAATTTAAAAAAATATAGACGTGTTGAGTTAAAGGTTAAGTGGTAAGCAAAGCTCCAGATGTATAAGCAGTAGTCCAATTGGGAGAAAGTGAGTCTGTAAACTTGAGAAAATAGGATCATATAGACTTATGGAAGCTCCTTCGTTCTTTGACAAATTATGGATATCCACCGTAGGGGTGCCTACGCGTGAAATTTTTATGGCAGAAGGTGCGCAATCTCAAACCATACCTCTTCTGAGTCGACATTATTAAATACCAGTGGCAAATGAAGTGTATGTTCAGTACAACTGGAAACAAAGCAATGGCCAGTGACTCCCTGTCTGAGAGTACATATTTCAAACTGCTTGGCCTAACGTTCACAGGAAACATGAGTTGGAACAATTATATTGAAAACATTGCCAGGGGCGCTGCGAAAAAGGTAAGCTCTCTCTACCGTGTTAGAAAACTACTGACACCTGAAAGTATCTTGTACCTCTATAAGGCCACCATTCGCCCATATATGGAGTATTGCTGTCACATTTGGGCTGGTGCATCTGCTACTAGTCTCTCGCTCCTAGACAAGGTTAAAAAAAAGAGTCGCCAATCTGATAGGCCCTGAACTGGCATCTAAGCTTCAGCCTCTGTCCCATCGACGAAACGTTGCATCCCTCTGCCTGTTCTACAAGTATTTTAATGGTGAATGCTCTGACGAACTGCAGACACTTGTGCCCCCACGACGTAGACACCCTCGACAAACCCGACAGGCAGCTAAATCCCACCCCCACATAGTAGAGATCCCTAGATGTAAAAGATCTTTCTACTCCAGTAGTTCCTTCCCCAGAACCGCTAGACTCTGGAATTCCATTCCAGGTTCCTGCTTCCCTAACTGTACTGACATGCAGAAGTTCAAGTGCAACGTGAACCGACATCTTGCTGCCCAAATCCCAACATAGTGCCCCAGTAGTTGCTGCCCCTGATAGTAGCCCCCTACACCAAAGTGGCAATGCACCTTGCTTGGGGTGACAATGTAATAATAAAAAAGATAAGTGGAGAGAACATACAGCGCCTAGAATTTAGATTTATAAATGCAAGAAAAGGCTCCGGTGCGTATCAGCTATGTCTTGAAAAATTACAAGAAAATTAAAGTTAATATGCTTGTGTAAAAACTACCATTGGTCAAAAGTTCCAGAGGAACACATTTCTATGTGTGCTTCTATGAAAATTCAAAGTGATTAAAGTTGGAATGGGAGTGGAAAAGGCATTAAAAATTTTAGGATATCTACTGCCGGTCACTGAGAGTAAAAAACACCGAGTGAATGAACAACTAAGAGAAGTGTAGGGAGAAGAAAGCTTAATAGCTTGTCCTAGAGCCTAAAGTAACAATAAAATTAGAAACAAAATCAGAGTTACTTACGCTTGTATACAGAATAACACATTTGCATACAGAAGCGTAAACACAATATATACATACATATAAATAAAAATATATATCAACATATATAGATATATATATAAACATACACATATATATAAACATACATATGTATATATTTATATATAAACATACATATATATAAGCATATATATATATATATTAATATATATATATATATATATATATATATATATATATATATATATATATATATATATATGGTGCTCGGTAAAAATTACACAGGCAAAAATGGCACCGGAAAAAATAGCACTGGTAAAAATGGCAGAAGTGAATAAATTGGTGAAAATGGCACTTTAACAACGGAAAAGTAGGATCGTGTGGGAAGTGCATGCTAAGCCCCTATTCCCCTAGTTTAAATTCGTCCAAAGCCCCCTTAGCTTTAGTTTAGTTAGGTTCAAATTCTGTAGAAGCACCGAAAAATATTATGACGTCTTATTTAATAATTATTTTATCTCCATATATAATATTTTGATTGCAGAAACTCCCCCCTTGACCAAAGTACCGTAGGTTTGAAACAATAGATGCCACATACAAATTTATTAGGTTAAGACTTTTATGTAATTTTAGGACGGAATTTTAGATACATTTAGTCGTTATAATAAAATCCTACATTTCATCCTAGCAGCAACATCATTACAATAGCAGCATCTTTAGAGGAAGAAGTTTCCTATTTTCCCCGTTAAATATTAAATCCTCATACTGCGCCCGGTCAAGACCGAGGGGAAATATACACACTCCACATGTACTGCGTTTGCACCCTTCGTAAGTGGATCATCAACTCATAGACATAACACAATCTTTCCATTTTCCGATCCAAAATAATAAATTCTCCCTTCTCAAATTCCGCTTATTCTTATTGGCTGAGAGTTCACAATTCGATTATTCCAGAATCTACTTCTTAATATATAAACGAACTCTCCAAATATTTTCAAATATGGTTCGTTTAAATAAAATACAAACATAATAACCACTCAGAAACAGAAAATTCAATGCTTATAATCTTACACTTACCTACGCATACATTAACAACACGTCATTATCCCCCAAACAAAAAGAAATCTTGAAAAAATATGTACGGGTACGATTGTTTATTTTTTTATTTCGGAGCACTACACATTTTTTTATGTTTTTTTATAGGTAAATTTTTACCTTAGCACCAGCACCACACTCCTCTTTAAAATTACGTACGACTTTTATAAATTTTCGGCTATCCTGATTAAGAAAATCTCACTTATATTTGGCAGATACAAGTATTTTGCGAGATATAAATACCTGTATTATACAGTAGCTGCTAGATTTGTACGCACCTGCGAGGAACAAACCTAATTATATCCGACCGACACTGCCACCCTCAATTTTTTGTTGGTTTTTAGTATTTTCGGGGAGTATTCTGACAACCATTATCAAGGTTAAATTTGGGGCAAATATTTTGACACCTCCCCTCACAAAATCGGGTGTCTATTCCGATAGTCGTTCTTAACATGGGGAGGTTGTGGATGTCTATTCCGAACGCCGTTATTAGAATTAGGAGATTGGGGTGTCTATTCCGAAAGCCGTTCTAAACATGAGGATGTTGGATGTGTCTATTCTGAAAGCCCTTCTTAACATGAGGAGGTTGAGGATTGGCTAACAACAATAACAACAACAGCCATACTTTAATTTTTAATAAGGGAGGGGCACGCTTCCACCGGGCAACGCCGGTTAACTGGTCCTGCTATTTAGAAAATATATAATAATCTGAAAAAAGAGTTTAAATAAAATTTTACCGCTGCCATATTTATCTAAATTCAAGTTTTGTAAAATGGAAATTTAATTCAAAGATTTAATCGCTGGCGAACACAGCTTTTAGTTTTCTTGCACCAGAACGACTCTTACTTGTTAAAAAGATGTTAATATACAAAAAATTAGCAAAATTTGATTTAAAAATTTACATTTACAAATAATCAAATAAAACTTTTTTTATATGAGGAATGTTGGATTTGTTTTACAATAGGCTATAAACGTTTGTTTGGTTCGAAAAACAAGTAGTGTCGATCGTAACGTGCGAATAAGCAAAAAACGACCGCCACGATAAGATCGTATCTTTCGAGCTTCGATAATGACTTGAAAATAAATAATAAAACAAATTCCTGGTAGAAATCTACCCAATACACGTTACTGGCCGTGCTTAAATAATAATATTATTATTTAGAAAGCCACTCTTTATGTGAAGAGGAATGTTCTTTGTTAACTATTCTGTATTCTCACCTAACAATTTGATAAATTGATAAACTTGAGAATTTGATACTCTCGCCGGAAGTTATATTACTGATGAAGTTTAATATCAGAAAAAGAATCTGACCAAACACCATTTGCTGCTATCTTTGAATCGGGTACTGTTCTGGTTTGCCAATATTTATAAAATTATCATTGCTTTGTTTTGTTTTTGTTTGTTTATGTTTTTCCCAATTCGCAATTATAACTTTTCTGTTGTGAAAGAAAATTAGCTATCACTGGCAGAGAGACCCGACATTGCCCGGGATTGAATGATGATCAACGAATGTTTCACACTCCCATATTTTTATTGTTATCGAAATCAGTGAAATCGTCCATTTTTTCAATCAAATTGATCGATTGCTTGGTCTAGTTGGCGACCTCCAATGAGAGGAAACTTCACGTGTCTCTTTGCAGACACAATAGATCAGAGTCTACATTGAAAGAGAACCTAATAGCGATTTATACATTTTTTCATACAATAGCTTAAATTGAAATTTAAAATGCAAAAGCCAAATAACATGGTTCAGTTGTGCTCTAAACAGAACATTCATTTCAGACGCACTCCTCCATATCAAAGAAGCTGCGGTTGATTTTATAAGCCCGGCTTTCCGCTGGTGCTTTGATAATGGCTTTGCTATGGTTATAAATTATGATGAATAGTCAAATGAATAAAGAGAGTGGAGCAATAAAATGTTATATTCCTTATCCATATCCCCCTAAAGACTTTTCAAACTTGCTTGCTAAAAGAATCGTCAAACTATCAGAAAGCACGTTTGAATCCCTGGCCCGGTTTTTATATGGTTAGTCTTTTTGGCATGTCTGTTGTCTTTTGTTTCCGTTTTTAATTCATTTCTTATTCCTTTATGATTTTGTAGACACTTCTAACTTTGGTTGATAACCCCAGATACGCTGAATGTAAAGTTGATATATTGTCCTTCCATTTTCATCTGTTCTTTTTTTTTCTATTCTCTTTATTGCTATTTTTTTTACTTTTCTCTCTTACTATTTGCCTTATTATTCTATTCTTTTATTCTCATTCCATGTCTAAATTTTATTAAGCTAATTTTGCTACATTTGCATTTTGTATAATTCTGATAAGAGACATTTAGCTTCGAAATGTCAAAGAGTTTTTTTTCCTTCTTAATTTTTCCCTTTACTTTTCCTTATTGTTCTGATGACACAATAAACTTATATATATATATAACTTTTAGTCCTCATCTTTCATTTAATATTATTGTTTGCTCCTCTTAATAGTGTTGAGCTTTTCTAATCTTTATAAGTTTTGTTAAAGATTTACTATTTGATGAAATAATTATGTATATTTGTGTATACCCGCTTAAATAGTTAAGAAGGTATAATATTTTAGGATGCTGAACGAACTGATTTTGCACAATCCAAGGTAACCCTTGCGTAAGATGTAGCACCTGTTAAGATTCGTTTTATATTCGTATATCGTAGACAGATTTTCTTTGGATGCGATGAAGGCAATACATCTGGGAAAGGAAACTTAGTTGAAAAATCACACCAGATAGACGTAACCCGTTGAGCATGCAGGGCAAACATCTAGTGATGGGAACACAAACAAAACACACGCATTGAATTATCCATGAGGCAGTGTAGACAGTAAGTAAGTAGCTAAGAAAACTGCCATGAGAATCAGTGAGCAGTCTGGTCTGACCAGCCATCTGAAACACTGATGGGTTGGGGAACAATGAAACATGTGCGTTTAGGTATATACGTATATATTTAATATATATACACATACATATATATGTATATATATATATACATATATATATATATATATAATGTTGCATAATATGGGCATATATGTAATCTTTACCTCCGTATCTATCTTTACTTATATATATATAAATTATATAACAACTAGCATGGGTACCCAGCGTTTCCTGGGTTGACATGAGGTTCTGTTTGAAACACCCCGGTATACTAATCATTTTCATCATGGGCAACGTGGATACCCCCACAACAAAAATAAAAAAACGGATGAAAACATGTAAATATAGTCGCCCAAAAAAAAAAGTATGTGATACCCTCTCCACCAGATATTTCGGCAGAAGGGCTACAATGAGAAGAAACTATTCTCCGGATATTGAGCACTTGAAAAAATAATTTTAAAAAATAATTAAAAATTAATCATTACAACTTTTTTTCAATAAAAATAGCAGCGAATGCCCGTGCGATCGCAAAAAAAAAGAAGAAAAAAAAAGATCTACCAAAAATTAATTCCAAAAACAATTAAATGAAAATTTTCGTCATTGTATATTTTTAATGTAATTCTTCCCTCCCCCCAAATGAATTTGTCATATATTTATAAAATTTTTAGATGAAAGTACAGAAGCGTCTCATACAAATTAATTAAATTTATCGTTATTTTATGTTTCAAATGCAATTCCCGCACCCCTCCCCCACCACAAAAAAAACAAAAAAATGTATTTGTCATGTTTCGTTGCCTCCCTCCTCGATCGCTAAACTTGAAAAAATGCTAGAGATGACATGACTGGTTGAACGCTTTGTGGCCAAAATGTGGGCGCTCATTTTACGTTAAATTTATATAGAAAAGTTATCGCCCACGCTAAAATATTTTTTTTTCAAAATTTCTCCTTTAATATTATTTATAATGACTGCTTAAATGTGATAGGCCCTCAAAAAGCAGGTCTTTATTTATTTTTTTTAGTGGTTAAACGACGCTGGGCCACGTCGTAAAAATTGACCATTTTTAATTTAAGATATTAAATAAATTATAAAGAAAATCTGTTTTGCAGGCAATTAAACACACTCGCTATGGTATAATTATTATAATAAATCCTGGGCAACACAACTTAAATTTTATAAACAAAACAAAAAGATAATGAATTTTGCTCACATGGAAAATCGTCCCTGTGTCTGACTAATTCTGCCCTCGTGGGGATGCAAGTAAATGAGGGTATTAGTTTTAATTATTTTTCTCTGTAAATATGAAGAATCACTCCACCCTCGAAAATTCCTTTAAAATTACCACTTTTATAGATTTTCGAGGGCGCTAAACACGAAAATAACGTTTAAAGTTACGACAAATAAGTGGGTGCATTTCTTCGAATTTAGGAAAACTCGTCTCCGAAAAACTCGTCTCCAGAAAACTCGACTCCAGAAAACTCGACTCCGGAAAACTTGACCTTGGAAAACTCGACCCCTTTTGCTAGATACGAAAACTGGTCCCTTATTGAATAAACATCGATTGAAACACACATTTTATTACCGTTCTTGAAGAAGACATTGTCTTTAAAAGAAAATACACATCCCACAATATTTTTTTAAATATTTTTACTTGTTTACTGTTGTTTTAAAAAATTAATTTTTTTCTAAGTGATGAAATGATGTTATTGCTTTCTTATCTCCTTTTAAAAAACTCAATCATCTTCTGCAAAGCAAAAAAAAGTTTATTCTAGAAATCAATAAAACAAACCACCATTGGGTCGGCATTTAATATCCCGAAAGGATTGATATGCCGTAAAACAAAAGCACTAAAAACCAGCAAAAATGGCATAAATGTTGTGGGAAACTTTTCTAAGCGGCGAAATTAATTTTGCTATAATATAAATACAAAATCCACTATTATTTTTGTTGACGTTACAAAATTTTCAACGACTTCTACATGAGAAATTCATAAATAGTGAATTCTGGTTGCTTCATCTAAAGTCCAAAGCGCTGGACAGATAGTCGGACAGAGGGACAGATAATTAGATGGAGGCCGAGAAACGGACACTCCAGCGATGACTATTGTAATGGCACTTACAACTAGTTTTACTCTTGTGAACTCCTATCGATGGCCAGATATATTAATATGAAATAAGTTTAGATTGGCGACTGCTTCAAAATAATTGAGATTTGAAGGAGACGTACATACAACTGAACACCAAATGAATTAGAGAAGTATAAACTAAGACGCACACGCATATCTACGCATACACATGTCTATGTACATAGTGTCATTGCACATGCATATATATATATACATATATATGTATATATATGTATGTATGTATATATGTATGTATATATGTATATATGTATGTATATATGTATATATACATACATACATACATATATATATATATATATATATATATATATATATATATATATATATATATATATATATATATTAGTGATGGAACGATTCCAATATTTTTCTCGATTTCGATACAATTACCGATTCTTTTCTACAATTCCGATTCCGATACAATTACCGATCCTGATTTCGATTATTTAAAATTTTTATATATATAGTTGTTTTTATGGGGGACGGATTACGACAAAACTTATGTAATATGTGCATATATTTTTGCAAATCTTAAAATGCACTTGTTGGTGGGGTCATCTACAGATTTTAGTTTTACATGTAGTTTAAAGTCAATATTTATCATTTTATCAATGATATGAGTCATAGAAAATTAAGTTTAAAAAAGAAAAAAATAAACAGAATCGTTTTGAACATTTGGAAAATAGGCACACATTTTTCTGATTCGGATACCGATTTCAGTACCCCAAATAGTTCCGATTGTTCCAATTCCAGATTATACCTCCGATAATTCATCTCAACACTATATATATATATATATATATATATATATATATATATATATATATATATATATATATATGAGAGAGAAAGAAAGAAAGAAAAAGAGATAGATATAGATACATACATTCATACATGTGTCTTAATAACTACATAATAATACTATTAAACTATTTCATGTTCGTACGTTATCACCTCTCATACCTGTTATAAGAGATTGGAATGCTCGATCACGGAAAAAAAATTTTAATATTTAGCTAAAAAAAATATGTTTTCTGTGAGAAAGAATGTGTTTATGTTAAAACAAATTAAATTGTACAAAAAAAAGGGTAAAAATTTTCTTAATTTTTGGAAATGAGGTTTGATCATTTGCATTATTCCTATTATTCGGACAAATTATCAGCTTCAATGTTATTCGCACAACGTTTCAAATAACCTCTGGCCAGTATCTTGTCGAATTCGGGTAATTTCTGGCGAACTCTGGAATCTGCAGAGAATTTCGAACAAAATCTTTTTATCCACGGGCGCAGCATCCTCTCTTTCTATCAACCATGATCGGATAGACTTATTAAATAATTCACAATGCTTTTCTTTCATATCGCTCGCACTGAGGATTGAACTTTCATCTCCTGAAAGAGTGTGACTTGGGATTGAATTTTATCCTATATTTTATTCTTTCTGACACAAGTCAATCGTCCAAAAAATATACTTAAATTCTGAGATTAACTTATTTTGAAAACAAATTAATTTTTTATTGTTCTAACTATCCGGAATGTGCAAGTCACTTTATGAGTCGCCCACCTTTAGTTTAATTTCGCTCCCTGTCACTATGTGTATTTTATCACCTTTTAATCTTTATTAATGTCTCTTTAAGCATTTAGAGTATAAATGACTATATACAAAAATATAAATGAAGTATCCACGCGCATAGCGCGAAAAATGAATTGTTTTGTAATTATAAAAAAGACGTTTTCATAGCATGAATATTGTTGGAAAAAAGCTCACTTTTATCCTTTTAAAACATAAACATGCTATATAAATATAAACGATCTTGAATTTTACTGTAAAAGTGTATTTTAATCGAAAGCGTATATTTTTTTGGCAAAATCAGTTAAATCCACATTTTTCTTTTAGCAAAATCTGATACAACCAGTATATCTATATACATTGTATACTTAGAATAACGTAACATCTTGACAAGAAATGCGATTGCCCTAAGAAAGTGTAGATATGCGAACATATCATCTGAAATATAATATCAGGTATAACTATATAAAAACTGTGTCTATATTATCGCTTCGAAAATTAAGAAAAATTTACATTTTCTATGTTTTCGTTTTTACAATTCCTGAATGTTATTTTAATCTGTGTTCACACATGACATATCTTGAGGGGATAGCTGTCCTTGGTGTATTTTAAAAAGAAAATAAATAATATGAAACGAAGTAATTTAAATTCAACATTTCTGTCTTTTTTAAAGTAATTACTTATATCTTAATAAAATGCATTACTGTATTGATGGCATTGATATGTGAGCATGGATGTGTAATAAAAAATAATACAAATAATACAAATAATAATAAAGGTCAATGATTGTTGCCAGCGAGATCAACAATGTTGCGATAAGCATTTGCAAAGATTATCAGAAAAAGTAGAAAGTAGTAATCTGGGAGGTATTGTTATTACATAGATTCCAGGGAACCCCACCGGTTATCATCATTGATTTATTTCTGATAGTGACCTGTACGAGAATTCTTAATGGATAAAAACAAAATAATAATAATAATAATAATAAGAAGAAGAAGAAGAAGAAGAAGAAGAAGAAGAAGAGGTAGAAGATCACGTTGACAAAAATGTTCTTGCGGTTTTTAACTTTTAAATTCAGACGAACATATCTCAGCTCAAACAAAATTTATTGATCGTAATAAGCACCATCGGTATCAACACACTTTTGCCAACGCAAAAGAAGTGTATTTATGCCAGTAACTTAAAAAAAATCTTGCGTTCTGGTGGCGATGAAATCACTGAAGGCGTTGTTGATATCGCTTAGATTTTTAAGCATTTTTCATGCAGAGAGTTTTGAAAAGGTGGTAGTCAGTAGTTGAGAGGTCTGGAGAGTATGGTGGATGAAACAAATTTTCATAGCCCAACTCGTTCAACTTATGCCGGGTCCGTTTAGCAACGTGCAGTCGAGCATTGTTATGGGGGGAGAATTGGGCCTTTTCTGTTGACTAATGCTGGGTGTTGTTATCGAAGTTTTAATGCATTCCATCCAGTTGTTGACAGTACTTCGCCGATATGATTTCGATTGCATTTTAAAAAACTCATGGATAAGATCGGTCGCAGACCACCAAACAGTAAGCATGGCTTCGTGGAAGTGCCGTGGAGCTTCATCGGCGTCTAACCACTAAGTAGAGCGTCGCCGGTTGTTGTAAAAGAACGCATTTTTCATCGCAAGACACAACTCGGTCGAGAACTGGGCTCTTGTTGCGTAAAAGAAGGGAAGATGACACTTTATAACGCCGTTTCTGTTGGTTGTCGTTAAATTTGTGAAGCACACATTTATCAAGGTTTTTGTATTTCCAATCTCTCTCAAGTGATTGAAACTCGCGTATACGTTACACATAATTCAGAAGCAAGTTGTGCATGGATTGTCTTCGACTAAGGCTCCTAATTTATCGTTGTTACCCTCCGATGGCCAACCACTACGTTCATCTTCTCTAAAACTCTCGTCGCTGTCACAAAATATTTTAAACCACCATTGTGCTGTGCGTTCAATAGTGGTTGCTTGGCCAAACACTTCCTTGATATCGCGAACTGTTTCTGCAGCTTTTTCTCATAGCTTAAATTGATATAAGAAAATTTTTAAAATTTGATTTTTCCATCTTGTATTCAAGGTTCTGTAAGAAGACATAATGTTTTTACGATTGTAATTTTAACTATTAGATACAGCGAAAAACGCTCTGTAAAATTTGATATATAGAGTAAAGGTAATATGATGAAAACTTATTTGAAAATACATCATTTGAAATCAAAATTTTAAATTCCGCAAAAACTTTCTTGTCAACCTTATAATAATAAACTCACGGTTGTTAGCCCCTCGATAAAAGGGGGGAGGGTGAACCTGTAAATTAACCCTTGTCTGTTTGTTCGTTCGTCTGTCCGCACTTTTATCAATAACTACGTATGTGAATTTTTGGAAATTTTGCACAAACATTAGACATAATATCAATAAAAATGTAACAGAACGGATTTTTCGGGAAAACTACGTTTTTTTTTGTTTTTTGTTTACATGGGGGTCACCACTTATCAAGGCCCAGGAGCCACTCGGGGATGAGTGTTATTGTGTGTACACTAATCAGTGGGATAGTATCGTAGTAATAGTTAGTATTGGAGATTTGATAAAGTGTCATTACTTAAGAGGGCGGTTCATCAGGAATTTGTTTGTGTTGGACTTGAAGACACCCAAGTTGAATTCGGGGGTGGGGAACAGGCAAGTGGCAGAGAGTTCCACAGCAGCGCAGTTCTAAGAAAGAAGCTTTGTTCACGGAATCTACGTTTTGATTTAGGCACGGATAAAGAGTGGGGAAAACTATTGACAGTGGTTTCAGCTAGGCGGGTGTTTTTCGTGAAAGATTGGCGAGAGGACCAGAGAATGGAGTTCAGACGAGCACTTGCCATGGAAATAACGATAAAACAGAGACAGGCTCGCAACGTCTCGTCTGTGGGAGAGAGGTTGCAGGGAAGAGAAAAGGGCATCCCCCACCAAGCCACGAAGTCTATTTTGTACTCTGTCAAGGCAGGATAGACTGTCTTTAGCAGCTCCTACCCAGATGTGGGAGCAGTACTACATCCTTGGACGTACTTGGCTTTTATACAGATAGAGAATTGCATCAGTAGTGAGATATCTTCTGGAGCAGTAGAAGTATCCCACCATTTTCCCAGCGGCTTTGGCCACCGACTTGATGTATGTGTTCCATTTCAGATCAGGAGTAAAGGTCAAACCCAGAAGCTTATCAAAACATGGGGCCTCCCCTAGACAAGAGCCATCAATTTCAATCGATGCTAGATGGGGATCAGGATAGGAGCTTGGTCTTAGATGCATTAAAGGTAACCAGCCACCTCTTCCCCCACTGAACCATGCGCTCAAGATCTGAGGAGAGAGAATCAGAGAGAACGTTGCAATTTACGTCCTTTGATGTGTTGCCATAGATAGTCGTGTCATCAGCATAGATGTCAACGAATGATTTTAGTATCTGTTTTGGGAGATCATTGATGTAGATCAAGAAGAGAGTTGGTCCCAGGATGGACCCCTGAGGGACTCCAGCATTAATACTGTGGGCCTCTGATTTCTGCCCATCAACCACTACTCTTATGAGCCTATCAGAGAAATGATTTAATGATAGAGAAAACATTTCCAGTTATATCGTAGCTGGACATCTTGTGAAGTAGGCCTTTATGCCATACCTTATCGAAGGCCTTTGATATGTCAAGAGCAATTGCCCTAAATGAAGCCTTTGTCGAGAGATTCGCTAATTTTATGTGATATAACTGTTAGCACATCAGCTGTAGATCTAGGAGAACGGAAGTCATATTATGTGTCACTAAGAAGGTTATTTCTGCTGAGGAGGTTGACTACTTCTCTATTTAATATGGATTACAGCAACTTACTTATGACACTCAGGAGACTTATTGGTCTGTATTGAGAGGGATATGACTTATCACCTTAATTCTTAAATACAGGGCATACTGATGAGGTTTTCCAGGGTGTTGGAAAGCACTTCTCCTTAAGGCTAAGCGTTGCCTTAAGGAGAAGTGCTTTCCAACACCCTGGAAAATCTCATCAGTATGCCCTGTATACAGTTTGGTAAGTATGGGGGCAATTTCTAGTTGCTCTCCTAGAGGTTCATATTGGGTTATAATGGCTAAAATTGACATTCTTGTGCTTACTAAAAAAAGGTTGATGCCTTGGAGTTTTATAAAACTTTCTTAAAAGTTGTAACTAGCTAATTTCTATATAATGTTGTTTGTCTATACGTCGTGATAACTCTGGGGTGTGCCCCAGAGCTCTTTTAGGTCTAATAAAAACACTCCATTTTTGGCACTATTTTACCATATTTGTTCAAAATTTTCTGTGCATGTCTATTTAGCAGTTTGGCATGGTTCTGAACTCAAATTTAAATATGTTAAGGCCTTGGGGAATTTTGAGGCTAAATGAGGGGTGCAATGATCGACTTAGTCATTTATTTTTATTTTTTTCTTGCATGGTGCAGAACTCAAATTTACATATATTAAGGCCTAAAACTGCACTGTTTGTTCATGTTCACCAGGATTTGACGTTTCCTTGGGACTTTTGAGGCTGAATGTAAATAGTTATGACAACATGACCATTACCAGCACTCTCAAAATGCACATCCGGACGGTTCAACACTTGAGGACACAGTTCAATGAGGTTTCTGGTCATGGTTGTGGTTTTGGTGTGGTTTCAAGTGAGAGCCACGTCATGCCACCTCACATCTTCAAAGTCGGCTCGAAGATCAACACCAAAGTGTATTTGGATGTACTGAAGAGTGTGGTGATCCCTAGTGCAATCAGGTGGCCGCTGGTAGACCCTGGGTATGGCGCAGGGCTCGGAGCCGGCTCACAGATCCAACGAACCCAGATTCGGGAACAGAAAGATGTGCTTCGATTTTGTACCTTACTCCGCTTCACCTTCTTCCACCGACCTAAACCCGTTGGATTTCCAACAACACCAAAGCTAGCCTGATCGATGCTATTCGTCGAGTATACGCCAAGCTCCAGTCGGCGCTTATGAAAAAGTCATGCTCCCAGTCTCTGACCTATATCGAGATGGTGAGTGTGGCTGAAGGCGGTACATTGATTAGATGTCAGATCTACTACAATAAACGTTTTAAATGAAAATTGTAGTGTTGTTTTCTTTAGGGCGACAAATTTATTTATACATGTATCACTATATTTGAGCTGAGTCAGTAAACGCTTATTTTCGTAAGACTTACTGATAAAACGCTCATTAGTTATTGTAATGCAATCACTATCTGATATATATCTATCTGTTTCATCCGTTTACCTGATTGTCCTCAGGCCTTCATAATACATTAACTTAATTAGCTTTTGGCGCTTGATCAATGTTTTCCTGGAGCCATTTAAAGGAATTATTCTACATAATATTTGTAGTTATGTTTCGAATAAAATTTAAACTGAATTTTTGTCCGCGTGAATGTCAATGATGTGCATGCGCGGTAAGCTCTTAGACAAATAAATTATTATGGATTGGGGATATTTATTCTAGAAAAAATTGTGAGTTATGTGGGAACATTGTTTTTTCTAAAACTTATTATTTGGAGAACGTGCTTCTGAAAATGAACCTTACCCAACGAAAAGAATTAAACTAAGCAGGAAAGGTATCATGCAAAAAAGAAATAATGCTAACTTTCTTAAGCTACCGAAAAATATAATTAATTTACAGGACTAGATAGAGTACACATCTCCCAATATGTACGTTTAGTTCAAAATGCTATATATATACATATAAGTGTGTATACATTCATTATATTCGTTTTGGGGCAAGTATTAGTCTTATATATAATGTGGTGCTCTTACACTAACCCTATACACACCTACATATATGCACACACACGCACACACACAAACACACACACACACATATATATATATATATGTATATATATATATATATATATATATTTTAACTTTTATTTATACCAATCCTTAATTTATGAAGCTCAATATAAGTGCAGCGCAAATAATAAATGAATAACAAAAGTCCATATTCCCAGTTACATGATGTTGACCATCTCACAATTTATTCGTTTAAGTAAGTTGGCATTCACAATTCTTGGCAGCACCTGTTTCGTAACACAAAATCATTAAATTATTATATCCATCGAAAATGCATTTTGTGCTTAACTCACCAGAAGGAGTAGCACCTATTAACTTATACAAAAGAAAATGCATATGGACATAATTAGAAAATGTGAAAATTAAAAGAGAAGATGCAATTACCTTTTATATTACTTTTATTACGTCATTTTGAATTTGCAAGTAAAGTCACTAAAATTATAATTTTCATATTAATAAATTGTAGTCATTTTTATATAGACTACAAAACATATTTTATTTCATATTTTCCAAGTTTATTGTTCTTCATTTATCTATATATATATATATATATATATATATATATATATATATTTACTTAGATAATATTAATAATTATTATTCTTAAAAACATGTATATATATTTATTTAATTTTAACGAAACAAATTCCAAACTATATTGTATTTTATCTTCGGTAATAACAATAATTGATTTGGTCTAAATTTTATTTCTATACAGAATTCAATTTTATTACAATTATAATTACATTTATAATCACATAAACTATATTTATTTTATTCTCATTTAATTTTTTTAAATATATCTTTCTTATCTTTAATAGAAAAAATTGTAACATTTTATCCTACTTGTTTTAAATCAGTTATTTTTTGTATTAATATTATTAATTCTAACATTATTGACATATATTTTACTTCAATTATTCATATATAATTTATTTGTGAATTTTGTTCGATTTGATTTAATTTTATTTTACTTTTATTTTATATCCATTAATAATAAATATCTTTTTACTTTAATGTTAAATATTATATATTTACAATCTTATTAACTTCGTATTTAATTTTATTTGCTTAATTACTACTGTTTTATTGTTATTGATTTCATTGGTTTATTTATTTAAAATAACTTAAAACTCTAAAAATTAGCTTTTTTTTCTTCCTTTCTCTTATTTATTTCTGTTCTTTTCTTTTTGCTATCTTTAAATGTTTTGTACAAACATTCCTCAATCAAGTTTTTATAATTATTTCCCAAACTAGTATAATTGAATAGTCCCATTGACTTAACTGGAATTAATTATATATCTACTTATTTTTAAAATTACACTAAGCATAGAATGTAAGTTAGAATGTATTGTTTTAATCAATTAAATGAGTATTTTTATCAATATTTGATGATTGATTCTTATTCTGCTTTTATTATATTAGAATTGTAAATGTTGCTATTATAACATATTTTTATCATCTCATGCCATCCCATATATCCTGTTTATTAGTTTATGATTTCAAATTTTATAATAAACTAATATTTAACAAGTTTAAATATTGCAATTAGACCAATAGTTAGAATATTTCAAGCTCGACACCTCCAATACCGTATTTTAATTTGATAGTTTTATTTATTATAACCTCTAATTCCAAAATGAAATTAATAACCCTTAATTAATGTAAAAAAATTATAGCACCCTATTTCATATTCTAATTTTTTCCATAGAGATATCTCATCAGAAATACTGTTTTATTACTATTATTCTATTATCACATTTAGTTTATTTATTTTGGTAACACACCAATCATATGATTTTTCATTTCAACTAGTTAAATGAGTATTTAAATTAACACTGCCGAACTTCATTCTATTTTTACTTTCTTATATTATGATTATTAAAATTCTCATTACAACACAACATAAATCTTCTTATACTCCTCTATTTACTTTTTTATTTTATTTATAATTAAAAAAATATTTTCAACTAATATTTAACATTTCCAAATATTGCAATTAAGCCAATTGTTAGAATATTTTAAGTTCCACACATTCTAATCTATACACTTATTATATAGTTTAATTTATTATATACATATAATCATAAAATAATATTACTAACTCATAGTTGTCAGATTTAAATTAAATACTACATTATGTAAAATATTTCATTTTCTATAATATTCTAAATATATACTCGATTCTAACAAGTGTTATTATTATTTATAATTTTATTATTATGTTTAGTTCATATATTCGGATTATTTTAACTTTAACGCTTTCCACTTTATTCTGGCTTATTTGCTAATTTTATTGTTATTTCATTTTTTATTTTATCTATTAATTTTTTTATTTTATTTCACTTTTATTTTTTTTCTGATATTTAATATATTTATCTCTATAATTGTTTAAAAATTTTATTTCCATGCTCCTAATCAGGTTTTCGTCAAAACAAGATACACTTAGATCTATGTGCACAGTTTTGTATTATATCCTGTCGTTTGTTTAAGAGAGTTTCTTTAGATATTATTATGTGATATAATTCTAGATTACAATGGGTGCATCGGCCAAATTTATTTAGCAAGTATTACTAGCACTTCCTAGTATAGACCAGTTCAATTTGAATTAAATTTTATTATTTCTTATTTCCCTTATCCAATTTGCTAATGATGTTGGGTTTTTTAACTGCTGGTATTTTAAAAGATGCTATATGGTTGTTAAAGTTATCTTTAAATCTATGGCAGTGGCTGCAAATGTATGTCCTGGTTCTATTATTATCTATTTCTTCACATTTATATGCTACATTAGAAATGAGACATTTACCTTCTAACGGACATTCGTCAATATTCCTACAGTTGAGAAGTTCAATTTTGTGATAATAGCTAAAATTAAAATGAACTAGTAAATCACGGATTGTCCACATGAGTGCACAATGAACGAGAAATAAAAAAGTTCAACATTTGCCCTCTATTTAACCCCAAAACGTCCCAAGGGACGTCAAATCCTGCTGAAAATACACACACGGTGCAGTTTTAGGTCTTAACATATGTAAATTTGAGTTTTGCACCATGCAAAAAAGGATATGACTAAGTTCATCATTTTTCCGTCCCCATTTAGCTCTTAAAGCTCCCAAATCCAAGGCATCAATTTCTTTAATAAGTACAAAAGTGTCAATTTTAGCCATTTTCACCCGAAAAGCACCCCTAGGGGGGGCAACCGGAGTTTTCCCGGAAAACCTTTTTTACTTATATCATGTTTTATGTTTGTGCAAAATTTCAAAAATTTCAAGGCGTAGTTATTGAGAAAAGTGCGGACAGACAAACAGACGAACAGACAAGCGTGAATATACAGGTCCGCCCTCCTTTTGTCGGAGACTAATAATTAAAATTCTTATTTATTATAATTGGATGTAAATGAAAATAAAATAAAATTAAATAAAATTGAGCAAAATTCGCAAATTAATTAAGAATATATGAAAGATTGAAGTAAAATGCAATGTGAATAACAATCACAATTAATAATATTAATACAAAATAATAGTTAAAAGGATACGGAATATTTTATTATTACTCTTGAATTTACGTATGCGTTTCAAATAAAATAGATTAAGTATGGGATCTCATTATAATATAATTATAATTTATGTAATTATAAATTTAATTAGAATATAAATAAAATTGAATTTTATATAGATATAAAATTTAGATCAAATCAACTATTGTTATTACCGGAAATTAAATACAATATATTTCGAAATTTATTTCTTATAAATTAAATAATATATATAGACATATGTTATATATATTATAATTATTAATATTATTGTTGTGGAGACGCCCACTAATTAGCATACGTGGGTGAAAAGATATAGATAAAGTTATCAAGTCAGCAAGATCGGGGAGCTGTGTTCGAACGCCGGGTAGGCAAGACGCATGTGCCGGTTGCTCCATGAAATACCTTAACACGCCCTCTGCCGGACACTCTTCCAACTGCAGTACAACTGCACCTATGTAAATATGTATTATCTTTTCGTTTTAATATATTTGTTTTGCCTTTACTTTCTGCGTTCGTGTTGTTACTGATACAGACACAACAATTATCTAAGTAGTTATTGATAAATGATGAATAATAAATTAATAAAATATTAAATAAAATATTTTTATAAGTGTATATCAAATTGAATATAATTTATTAATACAAAAATTTTAATTTTAGTGAGTTTACTTGAAAATTAAAAATGGCGTTATAAAAGAAAAAAATAAAAGATAATTGCAACTTCTCTTCTAATTTTTGGATTTTGTAGTCATGTCCATATGCATTTTATTTTCTTGTCATGGGTTGATAGGTGTTATTTCTTCTGAGGAGTTAAGGACAAAACAGATTCATTGATATATATATATATATATATATATATATATATGTGTGTGTGTGTGTGTGTGTGTGTGTGTGTGTGTGTGTGTGTGTGTGTGTGTGTGTGTAATTGTGAGACAGGCCTTTAGGTATGTACGTCAAGTGTTCTCACTCTGAGGATCAACTCTACAAATTAAATCCTAAGTCGATGTCGGACAATATTTTAGCTCGATTGCAAACATTCTCACCCGCGAGTGTTAGCAGCGAAAATTGTTTAAATCTCCCCGAGGCATTTAAATTTTTCCCTTCCCTCTCTCTCCCTTACTCTGTCTTTCTTTCTGCCTTTCTCTCTATTTGTTTATCTATTTATATTTCTATCTATCTTTCCTAACATCTATACCAACTTCATTCTTTCTAAAGTTGTCGACCTCTATTTGCCTCCTTTAGGTTTCCTGACTGTTCTATGTTCGTTTCTTTTTTTTCTTCTTATTGTTATTATCTCCTCTTCTCTTATGTTCTTCAAAGTTACATTTCAATATCCTCTAACAGAATTTACATTATCTGTCAATCTTTGTTGTCTTTTCTATCAATCTTTCTATTATCCTACGTTCTCCCTTCCCCCTCCCTACCTCTCCCCTATTTTCTCTTTCTCTCTATATGTCTCTCTCGGTCTCTCGTAAACACGTTATTTGATAATTTCCCTAGCTTTCTCGCTTTTTATATTATCTTTATTGTTCTCCCTCCCACTACTTTCGCATCCGAGTCCACACTGTATTACATCTGTCTCCCATAGTCGTGTATTTTTCTTGTTCCCATACTACCCCCCCCCTTTTTTATTTTCTCTTTACTCTCTTTTCCTCTAATATATTTTCTTTCCCTGTTTTCTATCTCATTCTTTTTCGCTGTTTTACACAAGCACAACTCTGGCCCTCTATTCTGCACTCATTATCTATCGATCTTTATACCATCTATCTCCATAGTTATACATAATTGTATTTGTCATCATACTATGCTACAGTTAGAAACCAGGTTCTTTTTTAATTTGAGTAAAAAAAAGTATTGAAAAGCAAAATTGGAAATTACTCAACTTAAGGAACATTCACCTTCCCATAACTTAGAACAGAATAAATATTGCACAAACACGCTTCATTTCTCTCTCTCTCTCTCTCTCTCTCTCTCTCTCTCTCTCTCTCTCTCTCTCTCTCTTTCTCTCTCTCTCAATCTATCTATATATCTATCTAATCTATCTATCTCCCTTTTTATCAAGGTAGCTATCGCATTTATTTCATATCTCTATTCTTATCTACCACTTTCCAGCAATTGTGTATGTTTTTCCCTCCCATATTTCCCCTTTCTTTCTCTCTCTCTCTTACTTTCTATCTCTGTATACTTATCTATCTAATTATCTATCGATCCATAACTCTATGTCTATCTATCAATCTCTGTCTGTGTCTGTGTCTGTGTCTGTGTCTGTGTCTGTGTGTGTGTGTCTCTCTCTCTCTCTCTCTCTCTCTATCTATCTATCTATCTATCTATCTATCTATCTGATAATTGCTTATTTTCTCTTTTCAAACCTTTCTATTTCTCGGCTTTTGGGGCCTCTGGGCAGTGTACCAGTATAAAATGGTTCAATTTGATAAATATTGTAAGATGGACATCAAATTAACTTTAGAAGCTGAAATATCCGCTTATAAATTGTCATCTCTGAATTCTATTTCTTGACTGATGCTTTAAAGTCGCACTGAGGAGGCACGTGGTGAAGGGCACGTGTTGATGTACGTGTGTGGGCTTCATCAGCATGTGAGGGCATGCCAGCAAGTGTCTATGTTCGTCCGACATATTCTTGGAAACGATTCTACGACGCTCTATGGTTAGCATGTCAGAAGCACGCGAATCTACACTATGCCAGAGAAGAGGGGGGACAAATGGATGTTGTTAGACTTTGGAAATATTCGAATTCATCTCCAATAGGAAAGATGAACAATGGGTAGTACAAGCTTTAATTAGGTGGTAAAAGTGGTATATTGGGAACAGGAAGTGTATCTCATTAATCAACTCAAACTGTGATATCGTTTTAAAATATTGAAATAACAGTTTATATTTTATTATAAATCAAACAAATGAAAAAGAGACAAAAAATGTATACTCCTGAGTTAACATTAGGTGATCAGTTCATTTATGAATAAAAATATTAATTAGAAATATCTTGAATGACTGATTCGGATAAAATTGAAAACGAAACAATAATTCTTCTTCCCTTTTTTCGGTGTTTAATTGATGCATAATAATAAACTATTAATTAACTACTAATTGTTCGTGATAATTAACAATGGTGTTTAATTTCTCTACATTATATCCGTAAGTACGAAAAGAGGCCTCGTTTAATGATATAACACTTTTTTACAATTATCTGCCATATTCTGATTGGGAAGTTTCTGTCGTTAATTTGACTGTCATTTCAAAACTGTAAGAAAATGAAAGCAAGCCTTCGCCTTTCAGTTTTGTGCTATTCATAGGACACTCCCGAGGTTTATTTTGAGAATATCCTTTTATAAATGAATGCTTGCTCTAAATTGGAAAAGGTTAATTAGATAAGACAAAGGTTTTATTGGAATTTTTTTATTTACATTTGTCCATCTATTATTAGCTGAAAACATTAGATAACTCTATTTAAATTGATACATGGATCAAGATGTATACTGATTAGATTTGAGATATGTAAAAATAAGGTTGAAATTAGAAAATTCCACGTAAGATTATTTAAGCCAAACGATGTAAATTTTCGTTAGAATTCAAACAAGGGCTTTCTGTCAGGATATTACACTAGAGAGAGAATGTAGTTTAACGAATAAGCTGAAAAAATTGTTCTTTGAGGAACGACTCGAAAGTGCTTTTTGGTTCAATGTGATATCAGTCTACATTTTACCTATGTGCACAATTGAAATTGGGCTATCTACTGTTTTTCTCTTATTGAGGGAAGGGTTGCGTCTATTATGTATGTATAGATGAGATTAAAAATAAAAAAGCAATGTAAACGTGTTACACTTCAACAATTTTGTGATGTCAATTATAACCGCTGTGATAAATCAACGTGCAGACCTATAGCTACAAAAACTGCTACGTGTCATCAATAAAACGAGTCCAACGCATTTGCTGTACTCAAAGAATCGTTCTTCGTAGTGCGAAAAAAGATAACCATTTTCCTGTCATTATAAATGAAAAGTATTGTCGCCATAGAAAAGACGACATGATTCCATTTCTGTTTGATGAAAACCGGTTTTCCTTTTTTTATGTAGACCATCTACTAGCTGGCGAGTTGTGTACAAATGCCACGAGCGATAGGAGCTTTCTGTCAAGTCAGAAAGTGACACAATGTTCAACTGAGATGCACCGCTGTACAACTCATGCTCTTTACAGATACAAGTTATGACAACAGAACCATTGTCAGCACTCTCAAAATGCAAATCCGAGCGATTCAATGCTTAGCGATGTACACAGTGTGATAAAAACAAATTTTTCGGACACGGTTATGGTCTTTAGTGTGGTTTCAAGTGAAGGCCACATCATGCCACCTCACATCTTCGAAGTAGGCTTGAAAATAATCACCAAAGACCACCTGGATGTACTGACGAGTGTGGTGATCCTCTGATGGAATCGGATGACCGCTCACAGACCCCGGATGTGGCAGCAGGACTCGGCGCCGGCCCACAAGTCCAAAGAGACACAGGCTTAGTTTCAGAAAGAGTGCTACAACTTTGTACCTTTCTCATACTGGCACCTCTCCTTCTCCCACCTAAACTCGCTGGACTACTTTGTTTAGTCAAACGTCAAGAACATCATCAACATGACCTTCCATAACACCAAAGTCAGCCTGATCGCTGCCATTTACCGACCTCGCGCCGGCACATGTGGAAAAGGCATGTTCCCAGTTCCGGACCCATATCAAGGGTGTTATTTGAGGCAAAACATGACTACATTGAATAATCAAGTTACCTGATTTTTTTTTCAAAAAAATTTAAAATAAAGCTGCAGTGCTGTTTTCTTTAGGGCGACAATTTTATCGTTCCACCATATATTGAATATATTGAATAATCATCACTGGATCTATTTTTATTAGTCAAAACGAAAGTCTACTGGTGCCAGCCCACGTCTACGAATTCGGAATAGGGAATTGTAAACAAGAAAAAAAAGAGACTATAAACAAGGAGACAAGACGTTCATTAGCATCGAAATCAGATTTATTTTATATGGTTAGTTTCTGCCCGTGAGCTAGATCTGGCAAATTTTGCCGGGGTTGGCGTGGGAGGCGAAAAACGTGTGGAAAAACTGGAGACATTTTCAAAGACCAAAATAAAGGAATTCGTGAAAAGTCACGCGTCTGTGCTAGAAAAACTTTTGGTGCCAATTCTTTGATCATGGTGGTTTTTCATGTGTATATTACTTACTTACCGAGACTTAGGTATTCTCTCCGCGACGGGCAGTCTAAGCTAATTACTGTTTTCATTCTAAAGCGACATACCCCGTCCCTCCTCATATCTATATACTGATTGTAAAATAAATTTTGTAAACATAAAAAACATTGTTTGGGAAGGTGATGAAATTACGAACTAATAAAATAAAATGATTCTTTGATATTAATATCATTGAAGTCAATTGGGCATTTCTTTTTCTACCGAGAAGACACACGTGAAAAGCGGTGAAAAGTTCCCAACATATAAAATGTAAGTGTAAACCCGGTGTATCGCTTTATTGCAGGTAAATATTTTTTTTAGTTTTGAAATTGCTATGAAACGCAGAGAAGGTAAATTTGGTACACTGGAAGATGACTTATTTCCTTGATTTTTGTGGAATTTGAACAAATATTTTGAAAATTATGCTAATATTTCTATTTCAGGGTAATTTTAAGTGTATATCACTTTACTGCCACTGTCTAAAAATGTATATTTCCGTAATAAAATAATATTCTAACTTCATATTTCTATTTATATGAAATAAAGATTATACTCAGTAACAATATTAACCAAAAACAAGAACGAATTTCATATTATTTTGGACACTATTTCAAAGATATTTAAAAAGTGTTTAGTGAATTAAAGCAATTAATAACATGTTCTTTTATAAATTTATGTTGTATATTTGAATATATATTTTAATGTATCTTTGTAAAAATTAAATATATTTTACTAGATGAAGACTTTTAGGTATTATTATTGTTGTAGTTCACTTCTCCATATTAAGATGTAATTTTACTCTTTTACGTGTGAACACTTTTAACATAGTAAAAAGAAAAACAACAAAGACGATGAATTATTTAATAATTTAGAATTAGAGACCATTTTCTACATAGTAATTTAATGTAAACCAATCGTACATTTCCTAGACATGTTAGCATTTTTAGAGCAGTTAACCTAAACTTGTTATTTCCTTTGGGAGATATATTCTGTGTTTATATTTTTGTGTGTTGTGGAAGTATTGTTTTTTGGAACGATTATCAGTTATTCAAATAATAATAATATCGTTAAAGGGTTAGAATATTCCGGAAATGATCATCTTGCGTTAAATGTATATACAAACCTCCCACTGTAAATTTTCAAATGATTTCTTTTTTTTTTCTTTTCGCTAAGTTTTCAAGGAGTTTACACATACTCAGCTAAAACAAAAGAAAATCATTCTGGAGAGTTTTAGTTAAGAGTGTTTATTTAAAATTTGCCATTATTATAAATAGTGCTATTATTATTATGAATATTATCTGCCTCTTTTTTCTCGTTTAAAACAAATCAATCTACGAAGCATTATAATTAAGTTAAAAACTATACACACTTACTACGTTCTTCTTATATTAAGAATGGTTTATTAAATAGCAACTACATTACTTAGAAACTCGTTCTTAACATGGGAGCTGGGCTTTGTAAACTATTCTGTTCCAACATCATCTTCTTATTTTGCATATCAATCGTCAATTATTTTCAATATATGTGTGTACGTGCATGTGTATGTATGTGTGTGTGTTATGAAAAGGAACAGACCTCAGTAAGTAAGAAAGCAAAACTAGATAGGTTTAAAAATGATATTAGGAAAAGGCGAGAATCGAACCCAGTAGGCAAGTGTTAAAAGATAATAGATATTGAAATCCGAGGAATGCAGAACGATTGGCATTTTCTCGCACATAACTAAATATTTGCATTATGTATAGAGCGATTGTCCATTCCTGAGTCATCAATCGGCGGCTGATGAATAAAGAATCACCATCGATATTTTGTAACTGTTTGTCTTCATAAAAACTGAAAGGTAAATGTGTTTTGTCTATCATCATCTTGTAAACGAATTGTGTATAACACCCTTCCAAGTAATGTGCCTCCTTAATCATCAATAATGTATTTCCCCTCTATCTGTGTTAACAAGAACTGTAGCATAAATGTCTCAGCTCCGTATTATTGATATGAAGTTTCGAAAGAATGGTCACAGTTGTCTTCGTGATGTTAACAGAACATAAATGTCATGATCATTCTTTGTTCAAAGCCCCCATTATATGCGCCTCTAATATGTACCCTGGCTATTTAACATGTCTCCAATATGTACCCACTACACAGCATATATATATATATATATATATATATATATATAATTATATATATATATATATATATACTAGTAGTAGAAGTTTAAAAGTCTTTTTTCAGATCATGTGATAGTTAATCTCATGGCTAATAAGAGGGATATTCTCATACCTTGATTCGTGTTTTTCTGCTTGCTTGGGAGTTACATCTTGATCTATCCCCTTTTGGATTGGAGAGACACTGCGTTAACTAACAGTTAGGTCGAGATAAGGGGGTAATTCTTCCGTACCTTTGCGCGATCCTTCCTTATCTCGAGTCAGCAGTCATTAATTTCTTTTTTCTTTAAAAAACTTCATTTATAATTTATATATATATATATATACATATATATATATATATATATATATATATATAATATAAAGCTGAATATCTGTGTGTGCGTGTGTATATGTGTGGTCACGAATAGGCTCCTATATGGTTGACTATTTAAAAATAACTGATTACATATAATGATAGAAGATGTATCGAGATACAGGAATGGGTATGTTTGATCTGGCAGAACGGTGGTTCATTAAAATTGTGGGGTCTGCGTATACGCCTGGTCCACAAAGTATGGAAATAAAAAATGTAAAAATAAAAAAAAAACGTTTACAAGTGTTTTTGATATAGATGTACATAAGAATACTTTGATAAGTATGTTTTAACTTAAATAAGGATGGTATAATAAAATTGTGAGGTCTGTGTTCGCGCCTGGCCTCCATAGAATGGAAATAGGCACACACTTTAATAAAGACTTTTCATATCTATCTGTGTAAGTATACTTTGGTAATTGTGTTTCAGTTTGAAGAAATATGTAAATATGTCAGAATGGAAATATGTCACAAAGTTTAACAAGGTTTTTTTTAATATAGATCCACAGAATATTGTGATGAGTGTTTCAGTGTGAACAGGGGTTTATCTATTTTATTTTTACTTTCATCATATTTTGCTTTGGTTTTTATACCCCCAAATTCAACCTAAATTTACAAGCCTTCCTCTTCATAACCTATCATATTTTCATAAATCAGAGTCCATTTTCTGTAGGCTGTTTTTGAACCCAGTCAACGACGGGTACTTCTGCTAGTATATATATATATATATATATATATATATATATATATATATATATATATATATAACACGGAAATTACATAATTGTCGATGCAATAATTTATTTCAACCTTATGGTATTTTCAAGCATCTAAACTAGACAATTACATTTTTGATACTGAAATAAATAAAGAAAAAGAATCGGGTCCTGACCGTCAAAAAACAATAAGAATCCTGAAGTAGGAAAAAATAAGAATCCTGAAGTACGAACACAATAATCTCTTAAATAAACGAGATGAACTGATGGCCAGATGCAGACATAAATGTAAATTTAAAATAACCAATAACTCCAGATCCGACGAACAGATAATTCTATAACGGTAAAGAGACCGAATTTAATACCACTAGATTATTTACGATAAACCTTCCCACCCTACCCCACTGGCAATTATAGTTCTGTCCGGTATATACTCGGTAATAACGACTTGATGATATTTGTTGTCCGAAATTTAAGTTGGGTGTACGTATTTCGAAGTACCTGTTTATCCAAATTACTTATAAATAAATGAGATAGCATTAAGAAAAAAATTTTATGCAGATAATACATTAGTTATTTAACTGATATAAGTCAAAAAGATCAAATACTACAACTAGACATTATTAGATTTAATATAAATTAACACAAAACTTTAAAATAATAACTATTTTATTTATTTATTTCTTTACGCGTGCATGAAAGTACTTTTGTGTACGGAATGAATAAAAGTATATATGAACCGAAACTAAATACGTCCTATGGAATTGGGGGCGACTAATAATGCAATTTTCTGCATCTTAATCAATTAGGAAGTGAAATATTAGTGAGCAAAATAATAACGACTGCTATAATCACCAATAAAATTAATTACATAAAAATACATAAAATATTAACTACATAAGAAACAATTTTTGAATTCATAGTAATATATTACAAATACAATATAGAAAATTTAAACGTATTATAAGATAATATTTATTTCAAACTAATTTTAACATGAAAACATACAGATAGTTTTTAAAACATTGTATATAATTTTTTTATATATCTTTTAATAGAATTATTTTCCATGACTCAATTAACTCCATGACGCGCGTATAATCTTCATTTTCTATCATTTGCCTTCTTTTTCTCTGAGAGTCTAGACTAAATTGAACCATATGACAGGCAGCGGATGGTCACTCTCTTCCTTCTTTTTTCTTTCTTCTTCTCTTTCCCTTACGCGCAGCCGATTGTCAGTTTATTTCCTTCTCTTGATATCCATATATTTCTCCTTCTTCTTCCTAGGTTAGTAAACGCGTGTCAAGTCATTTACGGGTAAGAACGTGCATATTTTAGGTGTGTGTGTGTGTGTATGTGTGTGAGTGCGTGTGTGTGGGTGTGTGTGTGTATCTGTTGTTACGTCGGGTTACCGGACAGTCGTTAAGTGTCATAATGTTCTTTCTGTTTCTTTTTTAAAAAATCCCTCCCCTACTAACTTAATTCCCACCCTCTCTATAAAATGTATTAAGTGGATTGCTACTACCACCCCCTCTGGTTTTTTACGGTCGGGACCTGATTCTTTTTCTTTCTTTATTTCAGTATCAAAAATGTAATTGTCTAGTTTAGATGCTTGAAAATTTCATAAGGTTGAAATAAATTATTGCATCGACAATTATGTAATTTCCGTGTTATATTTTTATGTTATTGCTCTGTTTATCACATTGAGCTCTCATACTCGTATTTCCTCCTGGAATTATTCCATTATAACACTATATATATATATATATATATATATATATATATATATATATATATATATATATATATATATATATATATACACTAGAATTTCAGTCCGGCGTTGCCCGAGTGTTTGGAAGTGTATGTTGAGCAAAAAAAAAGCAGTTAATTTTTTTAACTTTGACTCCTATACTATGACACCTTAACATTTATTGTTTTGGGCTCAAATAAGGTTATTAAGTAAGATCCATGTTCAAGGAACCTATATCTAAAATTTCAAGTGCTTAGACGCAAAATTGGCTTCGGAGTTTGGTAGAGTTCTCAAAGGTCAAATTGTTGAACTTTGACCCCTTAACAGCCTAATTTCTGGTCGAAAACCGATCATATAGATTTTCCAAAATCTCAGTACCCCGTATATCAAATTTCGAGTCTGTAGACTAAAAAGTGACAGAGATATTGTGTAGGGAAATGTACACAGACAGACAGACACACAGACACTTTCACTTTTATAGATACTAGCAGTTCTGCCCGGCTTTGCTCGAGCCCTATGTACTTTTCATAAGATGATGTGCATATATCTATATTAAAACGTGCGAATATGTAAAGTCATGCTTTTCTGTATAATAGTCTTCCTTAACTCCCATAGAGAAAAGACAGACAGACATTTTCACTTTTATAGGTATATATATATATATATATATATATATATATATATATATATAGATAGATAGATAGATAGATAGATAGATAGATTGGATGCAATATATAGTAATGATTTAAAAAGTATTTAAAAACAGACTCATGTACTACCACCGAGAATCGAAACCAAAACGTTTGGCTTACGATTTATTTTGCCTCTACTGTCAATCACTGGCCTATGAAAACATGTTTACTGCAAAGGTAAAAATTAAAATATGGACCAATAGCTACTACGTTATGCATTCGTAATGCCGGCGTTCGACCTTCACCTGGAAAATTTCTTTTTTTTTTAAATTTTCACACTTTTGCACCGATTTTTCCGGGTTAAACCCCAAATATAGAGTTTTGCATGGATTCAAATGAATTATATATGAAGTTTCATGTCTGTAGACCAAAACTCTAGGAGGAGTTTGGTAGCCAAAATTTGTTAAACAAAAATATATACAAACATATAAACAAAAATATATACGTATGCATAAATATATATGGAAACGATTTTGTGTTTACTATAAACTTTTTACGAACATATTATGCAAGTATAAATCATGTAGAATATCTGCATCAATATAATTACACGTAATAGTTTACTAAAGATGATTATACACATTAGAAAACTGAAGCAACTAATATGGAATTAATTACATTCTTTCAAGCATTGTCCTCTCCTTTTTATATTCGGATTAGTAATGACGTGTCCGTTCTGTGATCATGATAGCATCTCCGCATGGATTATCTGATCCATTTTACAGGATTATGTAATATCTATACTATTGTAATGCTGATATTCGCGCCAGCATGATTTCTTCCATTTTGGAGCACAGTCACAGAGCAGTATCTCTTCTTTTTTCATCCGAACATGCTCCCAGGAATTACCTTTTGGGGGATAGTCTAATATGTGTTCTGGTGTTTGGAGACTATTCATTCTCATTTAAAAGAGTGGTGTATGTTCGTCCTTATAATACCAACATCCCAGGCATTGCCGTCTCATGGGAAGGAGGTGTAATATATGTTCGTTCATCATATATACGAGTAAAGTATTATTGATTCTATGAACTGATAAGCATTTACCTTGTCATATTCATTTTCTAGTGTCTGCTTTATTTATTCAGATCGTTTTACGTCACGAATAGATCTCTCTATATCCTAATCTTACGTGATTTTCCTTTTAGAACTCATTCCATACTAAGATTGCAATGAAAAAGTAAAATCAAACCTCGTGCTTAATTTGACATTCCGAGTTGACAAGCAAGTTCCGGTAACTGGACTAAATTATACTTTATGAGAAAGTCCGTTGTAAAAGCAATAATCGAACGTTAGAGATTCATTTGAAACACCAGAATGGACAAGAAATTGCGAACTTCTTAAAAATATTCAGAAATAATTTATTAAAGCTGGATTCCCATGTAAGCAGAGTAGATAGTTGTAAGATATGTCCATTCAATACGCATAAGTCACGATGAAAAATATATGTCAAACTAAAGCGTGACAGACAGACAGACTAAAGGACGAATAGATAACCGAATTATTTAACCGTAAACGTGGCAAATTAAAAGAAAATGCTATTTGACCCTTAAACGTGACAAAACAAACTGTATATTCAAAACATACGAGAGAGATCAATGAACATAATATTTAAAACTAATTGTGACAGATCAACGGACATGATTTTTGCAAAATGAAGCATGAATAAAAATCGACAAAATGCTATTTCAATCAAAAACCAGACAAACTAATTTAAATGCTATTTCACATTTAAAACGGTCAAAAGGAAGAAATTATAAGATATATCTCAAATAAAATATTATAAGTCTATTATATCTACTTCTTTGTCATTAAAACTTCTATGTCGGTAAAAATCCAAAATATTTAACATTTGAGATCTCGCAAATAAAAAGGTCTAAAAACAAATATTATTTATACCAAACGCAGTAGAATTAAATTTTTACCGACTCGTATGGAAACTGTTTGGAATCTCGTTTCATTCTTGAATAGAAACACAAAAATCCAAATTATAACCGGAATTATGAGAATACTGTCGAAAATGCATTTAAAAAAAAGTAAATGATTGACCTTTTTACAAAACTTAAGTCTGAATGGCAAAACAAGAAAATAGTCTCGCAAAACTGCACGTAATCGTTTAAGTTTGGCTAAATGCTACAAAATTGAATGGTGATTTCTGTGATTATTGTTGTTTTGCGTGTCTCGATAAAATAGCTGTTATCGAAATAAAATTCTGAAATAAAAAAACATTCAAAAATTTCCACACGTTAAAGTATATGAGTCAGCAATTTTACTTCGTTCGTTTGTTATAATATATTCGTTTTATTGAAATGGTTAGATTCCAAAAGGCTACAAAAAAGTATCGATTTGTTGTTTAGCAACCAATGAAAAGGTGAATTAATCCTCCGTATTATTTTATTGTATGACATTATTCCATAAATTTTAATTTTTGTTTTACAAATAATTTTTCTTTTCTGATTTTTGTGGATTAAAATCTATTCTTTAGAATTATTTTCTAGATAATTTGTATTTGGGATTCTTGGTCATTTTTGTTTAACAAATAGTAACGAATAAGTACAATCAAACGGTGTTTGTTTAAACATAGCCACCCAGACTTAATGTTAGTATTAGAATTAAGAAATCAGATGTAATAATGAAATCAAACTGTTTATAAAAAATAAAATTGAAATGTATTACAAATTAAAGAACGTAATAATTGCGTATCCGATATGGGATAGTGCAGGGAGAATTTTATATTTTTATCCACAAAAATCAAAAAAAAAAACTATTTGGAGTTTTGCAAAATAAGCAAGAAAAATAATAAAACAAATTAAGTAAGAAAAATAAACTATTTTAAGCTAACCACTAGTAATTATTAGTTGTCTTTAATTTTTGTTCGCGAGTTGTTTCGACTGTTTATTATCATGTACTTTAATAGCTATCTCAAAGTTAAGCGTGGCTTCATGAAGCAATTGATGAGCAAACGTGCTCATCAATTTGCAAGAAAGCTTGTAATAACTGGTAAGCTGTCAGCATTTTCATTAACATGCTTAACACGCTCGAACGGGATTGAAACGTAAATAAGTTATTGTACAATGCCTACAGCATTTGATACTCATCTCATTCTATTCCGCTATTTTACAGTCTCGTATATATTTCAAATGGACATGAACTGATATTCTTTCTCATAAGAACACATAAATTTACTTTCTCCAAGAATACAGTTTGGAACGAAATTATAGAACCCTTATGCATATTAAAATAATGACATAATGCTAGCAAACCCTATTATCTGATTTCTCCGTACATAAGGATTTATAATTTCTATTAGTTGAATTAACGGACTACTATTCTCAACGAATGTAATTTTCACAACCTTTCGGTCAATGTAAAATCCAGTCTTCTTCAGGTGTATCTTGTTGAACTTAGGAATCTTTCTGCCGAACACTAGGATGGTTGACGTAATTGCTAAAGAACTAAGTTAATTCTGTTCAAAGTGATACTCTGTAGGGAGGTTAGAGATGCAATCTTCAGTGCGAGCGATACTAAGAATGCTTCGATCGATCTAACATTCGAACTACTTCATGCATGTTTTGTCAAACTCGGAAATATTTTTTTCGAATAACCTGTAGCGTAACGGGTAAAGTACTAAGTACACTCTTCTGGCGGTCGAAGCTTAATTCTCTAAGTCTACAATTTCGAATTACTTAAAACTCTATCCGGTCATTGCTGGGTGACGAGACCACAATACCCCCGTGGATTAAATAAAGTGTTCCTTTCAAAATTTCAAGCTTATTCTGGAGTAAGACAAGGTACGTCTGAAAAAATCATCGGTTTCATCGACTGAAACGTTGTGATTAAAAATACTCGAGAGGAGAACAGAATAATTGAAATTAGTTAAAAATCCTTACTTCACTTTAATCAAAATCCATTGTTTGATCTTGGTTCTAAAACATGTTAAAATTCGATGGTTAATCTCAGAAGTTTGAGAAAGAAATTGAATGGAAGATTGAAGAGTTGGCCCATATTAAGGAAGGTTAAGGAGGTTATTTAATAAAATAATGATATTTTATATATGTTTAAAATGGAAACTTATATCCATAGGAAAATATAGAAACCTAGTGAATTTTTGTAGAGTTCTTGTTTTTTATTATGACATTTTTACCCCAAATAAAGCACATTGCCACTTTGGTGTAGGGGGCTACTATCAGGGACATAAGCTACAGGGGTACTAAGTAGGGAGTTGGACAGCAAGATGTCGGTTCACATTACATTTGAACTTCTGCATGCCAGTACATTTGGGGAAGCAGGGACCCGGAAGGAAATTCCAAAGTCTAGCGGTTCTGAGGTAGAAGGCTCTCTTACATCTAGGGATCTCTACCGTGAAGGAGTGAGATTAAGCTGCTTGTCGGGTTTGTCGGAAGTATTCACGTCGAGAGCACAAGTGCTTGTAGTTCGTCGGAGCATTCACCGTTAAAGTACTTGTAGAACAGGCAGACGGATGCAACATTTCGTCAATGGGACAGCGGCTGAAGCTTAGATGACAGTTCAGGACCTATCAGGTTGGAGACTCTCTTTTAAACCTTGTCTAGGAGCAAGAGACTAGTAGCAGATGCACCAGCCTAAATGTGACAACAATACTCCATACATGGGCGAATGGTGAATAGAGGTACAGTATATTTTCGGGCGTTACTAGCTTTCTAGCACGGTAGATGGAACATACCTTCTTTGCAGCGGTACTGGCAATGCTCTCAATGTTCAAACTAATGTTTCCTGGGAACGTTAAGATGAGAAGTTTAAAAGATGTACTTTCAGATAAAGAGTCTTTGGCCATTGCTAATTATTGAAGGAAACAAGTTTAGTCTTGGCAGCATTGAATATGACCATCAATTTTTGTCCCCATTCCACTACAGATCGCAGGTCATCCTTTAGTGTTTCTGCCATTTCCTTTGATATGTGTTCATTTGTTTTCCTGTCGTGTCTGTTATAGAGCGTGATGTCATCAGCATATATACCCATCTCACAGACAATTTTGTCAGTGAGGTCATTTATGAATATTAGGAATAATAGAGGTCCAAGGATAGAGCCTTGGGGCATTCCCGCACTTATATCATACTAGCATTTCAGCCCGGCGTTGCCTGGGTGTTTGGATGTGTATGTTGAGCAAAAAAAAATAAAAGTGGTAGTAGGAAAGCAGGGTCGAACCCGTACCGCAAAGGAGGAAAAGAACGAGGTAAAAACCCAACGTTTACGCTGTTACGACCACCGCCAAACCGGAATTGACATTTTTTTAAATTAAGGCTAGACAATCTAAAGGAGAGGATAACTTTCAAAAATATCGGCAAAAAAGTGACCCCCCCTGTAGAAAAGTGGCTAGTTGAAGGGGAAGATGTTAATGTTTTTAGCTAATTTTTCGATATTTGTCGCATGAAAGGTCGAACGTTAAAACGATACTGATATTGGTAAAATCTGTCGCCTTTATTGAAAGTTTAAGACAGACATGCAAACAGACATACATACATACATTTATATATTGGTAACTAAAAATTTTCGACCCAAACTGATGAAAAAGCTTGCCCTATCTCTGAATACCCTTTATGTAAAATTTCAAATATTTAGACCAGAAATTGTCTGAGTAATTTGGAAGAGACCGCAGAGGTCAATTAATTTTAAAACTTGTACCCCTATTATAACCCCTTAAAATTTATTGTTTTGGGCTCAAATCAAGTTATTAAGTTAGATCCATGTCCAAGGAACCTATATCTAAAATTTCAAGTACGTAGACCCAAAATTGGTAGAGGAGTTTGGTAGAGTTCTCAAATGTCAAATCGTTGAGCTTTGACCCCTTAATCGCCAAATTTCTGGCCCAAAACCGATCACATCGATTTTCCCAAATCTCAGTACCCTGTATGTAAAATTTGGAGTATGTAGACTAAAAATTGACAGAGTTATTGCATAGTGCAATGTAGACAGACACACATATATACAGACACACATACACGTTCACTTTTATATATATATATATATATATATATATATATATATATATATATATATATATATATATATATACAGATTGTTTAGATATACGACCGTCGAGGACAACCTGGATTTTTCTCTTATCTAAGAAGGATTTAATTATGTTATGTATTCTTCCAGTATGGTCTGATTTTCCTGAGAAGACCTTCATGCCATAACCTGTCAAAAGCCTTAGATATATCTAGAGCTACCGCTCTACTCTCCCCTGCTTTGTCTAGTAAATGGTATATACGTTCAGAGATTACAGTTAGGATGTCTGCTGTGGAACGGGCTTGTCTAAATCCATATTGTTGGTCAGTCAGAACTTTAGCATCTGTAAGGTGATGGACTAGAGCTTGGTTAATTATGTACTCAAATATTATGGCGAAAAGTGAGAAAAGGCTAATGGAGCGATAATTTGCTGGGTCAATTCTTTCACGAGAATTCTTGAAAACTGGTACCACAGAAGCAGTTTTCCAGCAGGCAGGAAAGCAAGATTCATTAAGTCATTTGTTGTAAAGTTTCGAGAGAACTGGAGCTACTTCGGCGTGGCACTTTTTTAATAGTACAGCCGGGATGAGATCAGGTCCACATGCTTTTGAAGTGTCAAGAAAGGAGATTCTTTAGCTGAAATATCGAAGATTAAGAGTATAATTATGGCGCGGGTATGAAAATCGTAATCAAAACTTCTCCGCTCAATTATATAAAATATATTTCCGTAAAAGTTTTTAATATAATATTGATTTGTTTTCATAATGGAAAGTTCAGTTAGAATAGTTGAGAATATTTTTGCGAGTCAATGAATTGTGTGTTTGTGTGTTCGATAATGTTTGTGTGCGTTTTTTGCGTAAATTGATACATGGCGTTAGGGTCAAGGCCCAACGTAACGGCGACAAATTGCGCCGGTCCCGGGACTCCGGTTCAACTGATTTATTGAAGAATCTTTGGCTTTTAAAAGATCAAGGTTGTTCTCAGAAAAGCCATTTCGAATAAATTCAGAAAATCCTCCGATTTCTCCAAAATATAATTATTTTTTTTATTAATTCAGGTGGGTGCCTGCGCGAATATAGTTGCTCCGAAAACAAGTTTAAGCATTTCCGTTTTGGACACTGAAGGGTAAACTTCAGTGATTACATCTGTTAGTCACTGTCCGGCATTTCGTTAGATATTTAAAAGCACGTGTTTATATATTCCGGGTAGGGCTGTTCTACCCATTAAAAAGTGATAATTTCCGAGGAAATCAATCAATCTTTCTCAGTAATTAAATTAGCGGTACAATAGAAATTCATACGAGAGTTTAGCGTTTATTTGTTTGATATTGTTGTATAAGTTTCTGGCTTTGCAGTATGTCAAGGGAAAGACATATATATATATATATATATATATATATATATATATATATAGAGAGAGAGAGAGAGAGAGAGAGAGATAAAAAGAAACAAACCGTATTATGTGTTCATCAACGTTTCGTCTTTATTTCGAGACTTCCTCTGGAAATAAAGACGAAACGTTGATGAACACATAATACGGTTTGTTCCTTTTTATTTCTCTATTTTGTCGGGATACTATTTCCATTATTTTCATCATATATATATATATATATATATATATATATATATATATATATATATATATATATATCAGTTATACTGAAGTTAGATTGATATTTTCTTGCTCTAGGCTTCGCAGTTTACTTACTAAGACACTAATTTTTTATCGAGCTCCTGATTATAAATTTTATCTTCGTTCATTCTATGTTGCTTGACCTATGTCATGAAGTCTCGCTCTTTCACTTTATAAATTAATAGTCATTAATTATAAAGTAGAAATGTAGAATCGTCCGTTATGGAAAATAGGAAATAGCACCACAATACTAATATTATATAATGCATAATAGAACTAGAGAGAGGGGGTGTGAGATAGAGGTAACATCATAACTAATTTGATATTTCAATCATTTATCCCTTTTATATTCAACTAGTGTTGCGAATTCATCTATCTTTAATTCGAACAATGTACTCCAGATAAATAAATGATTTAACAAACCACATTTTTTTATTTGTATAAACGAAATTATACCCTAAACTAATTAACCGATCATTAAAAATTATGGTCACTAAGTGTGATATGTGTAAGGCCATTTATTTCATTTTACTTGGAATCATCTGTGAAAATTCAGTCATATTGGATTTTTGTTAAATATTGGTAATAGGAATTAGCTATAAAAAAAACATCCTTTAATTTCAATTTGTTTAGTAAGTAATTATACCGTTCCTGGAATATTTATTCTCTAGATATTCATATTCATATATTTATATATTTATATATTTATATATTCATATATGCATATATGCGTATAGCGAATAGGAAGACCAATTTTAATTTTATCATTTATTATTATTTGAATTTAAATAATTTTCAAACTCACTTTTCTTGACCCAAAACAAGAACACACACACACACACACATCTCTCTCTCTCTCTCTCTCTCTCTCTCTCTCTCTATATATATATATATATATATATATATATATATATATAAGGGAATTTACTTAACACAAGTACTATAACTATCACGAAAAGATAAAAAAACAAAACCAATCATCGACAAGCGACAAATTAGCAGGTAAACGCAACTGATTGCAGGTTTGGTGTTCATGGTTTCCAATACTGTCATAGTCAACCAAACTGATGACCCGTAATGACGGCGAAATACGCGCTCATAGATAACTATTGCACACACACACACACACACACACATATGTGTATGTGTATGTGCGTGTATGTGTTTCGTCCTACTAATCTGCCCCTGTGTATGAAATTCTACCCATGTCTCTATGTGCTTCCTCTACAAAACCGAAATCTATACTGTTTCCATTATCGGTTCAAAAAACACAGATAGCATCAATTCCGGACTATTTTCTGATCAATCTGGAGAACATTTTTATCTAATAACGTTACATTATAGATTTGAGAGATAATTTTACTGGGTGCGAATCAAAGTTTTCTTTGTGTACGAAGATAAATAAAGAATAAGCATCATTTATAAATATTTTTTTTATATTAAGCTTTTTTTCTCCAATTATAATAATAATTTAATTGAAAATGAAATCTTGATATTAACTTCAGCATACAGACAGAACGAGCATCTTTTATTTATTTATTTTTATATATATTTTTCATTAATGTTTACCATAAACTAAGCTGGTCGTTTTCCATACTTGAATTCATTCACATGGGAATGCTCATTCATTTTAATTTCCAGATATTGAAATAAAATTGAACATTTTATTTTATTTGATACACTAAGGTGTCAATAATGGTGAAGGTCTGGAATCTTCTCGTGGATTAGAATTAATAAGATTATCAGTAGAGAGATGAACATGGGATTATTGAAAACAGTGAGTGCAATGAAAAAAATTAATTATTTAAAATACAACTCATGAGATATTTGTTAACATTGGACTTGATAACGAAAACGTTGTATTTACCGGAGAAGCAGCTACGTTGTCTTGTGTTCCATAGCTAGGAAGTTCTTTAAAGTTCAATGTGGTTTTGAGTAAACAGAGAAAAGTAAAAGTTGAAGCCAACAAAGCTGTGAATGTTTTGCAGCGAAGAACGAAAACAAACATTTTTGTTATGTCACAAGTGGATTTAAAATCATGGATGCGTGTCAACAGTATCAGTTCTGGTTTGAGGCCAGTAGTTATGTGCCTGCCAATATTTAGATCGTTCGAATGAGACATATTTACTTGTTAGCTCTTGTTGTTCGATTTCTTCTTCAGCAGTTGTTTTGGGGAAAGCGAAATCATCAGTTTTAAAATTGGTTACCACTTCAAACTTAAGTTTAAATTCGATTTCTTTTTCTTTCTTTTTTTTCTTTTTACTTTTTACTATGTTTTTGTATGATGGGAACGAATGGCGTCAATTCTGGAATCGTTTTTTAGATCAATCTTGAAGTAAAAAAAAAACATATAAATCTACCCCTTCACCGAAAAAAAAATTATATCATTCGTATCATTAAATGTTTCTCAACTTCGTTTCATCTTTAAGAAATAAACGAAATGTTCCGGGAGTTGTGTAGTTCCGTTGTTTCTGTGGGTGGGGTTGAGGGTTACCGTTGACAGACGAAATATTGAAATAAGTCGTCATAATCAAAATAAAATAAAACACCGATTATAAAAAATAAAAATAAAACAAAAGATAAAAAACAGACGTTATTAACATGCATCCATTCAAATAACGTGTTCAGCGATGAGACATTAACGTATTTAACATATATATTATACATAAACATCTATATATATAAAAGCGAAAATGTATTATGTATGTGTGTATGGGTGTATGTGTGTGTGTCTGCTAAAAACTTTCGACAGACAGAAAAAAAATCACAAACTCATATGAAAGCTCCATCCTTCGCTCGAAAAATATCGAAAGATTGGCCCAAAACGTTCATTTTTTCACCTCGAAATCGACAATTTTCGACAGGGGGGTCAACAAAAACGGTCTTCCCGTGACGACGACCGGTTCTACGCATGCGTCAGATGACGTCATGACCTGATTTACTTTAAATAGTTGAAAAACTGAAAAAAATGTGATGTACGTCACGTTAGGTCAGTTGGTTAACGCGTTGGTTCATTATCTAAAAGTTTTCTATTCGAATCGTGGTGTGAAATGTCTTTTTTTTATTTTTTTAAATTCAAATATTTAACCAGTGTTATTTAATCAGTTTTTCAAGTAACGATCGTTTTTCTGTTTTTTTGTTTTACTTCGCTTATCCACCCCCAATCACACACCCAAAAAACATCAGGGTACCCACCGATTTTTAAAATTTTAATATCGAAACAGGCTTATTTAAGCCATTTTTCACGTGTTCGATTGCTGTTTTCATCATTCGTTTGCCTTACGTTAGTTTTTTTGTGGTGTTTTTTTCGATGTGTTGATTACCCCCCTCGGCTTAAGTTTTAACGTTGTTTTCTTTTTTTACTTCGCTTATAACAAACAAACCTGGTCATTGACGTCGTCATCGTCGTCGTCGTCGTAACGCTCGATGACTTCTGTGCGAACCTGTCAATTTGATTCTTACTTAAATAAATTCAAACAACTTTCTGTAACTCATTCTGGCTGGCTGATTTATTTTCAAACTTCGCCTCAGGGCTTCGGGTTCGATCCTACCAACTTTTACCTCCCCCGGTTTCTTTTTTATTTAACAGCACACACACACCTCCAAACACCCGGGCAATGCAGGGTACACCCGCTAGTATTACATAAAAATATTATATAATATATAATAATATTAAACAAAAAATATTATATAATATATATAATAATATTATAAAAATATTATATAATATATATAATAGTATTATATAAAAAATATTATATAAAATATATAATAATATATAAAAAATTATATACTATATATAATATTATATAAAAAATTTTTAAGTATATTATATAATATACATAAACATATTATATAAAAATATTATATAATATATATATATATTATATAAAAATATATAATATATAATAATATTATAAAAATATTATACAATATATATAATAATATTATATAAAAATATTATATAATATATATAAAAATATATTAAAACATTATATAATATCAATAATGATATTATTTTTTTAAATATTATATAATATACATAAACATATTATATACAGATATTATATAATATATGTATTATATAAAAATGTTATATAATATATATAATAATATTATATAAAAATATTATATAGCATATATAATACTATTATAAAAATATTATATAATATATATGATAATACTATATAAAAATATTATATGATATATATAATAATATATAAAAATTATATAATATCTATGATATTATATATTTTTTTTAATATTATATAATATACATAAACATATTATGCAATATATGTAGTATATAAGAAATATTACACAATATATATAATATTATATCAAAATATTATATAATATATAATAATATAATACAAATATTATAAAATATATATATATATAAATATATATATTATATAAAAACTATGGTATAATATATATAATAATATATAAAAAAATTATATAATATATATAATAATATATAAAAAAATATAATATATATATAATATATAAAAAATTATATAATATATATAATGATATTATATAAAAACAATTTTTTTAAATTGTGTAATATACATAAACATATTGTATAAAACTATTATATAATACGTATATTATATAAAAAATATTTTATAATATATATATAATATTATATAAAAATATTATATATATAATAATATTATACAAAAATATTATATAATACGTATAGTATATAAAATATTATATAATATATATAATAATATTATATAAAAATATTATATAATATATATCATAATATTATATAAAAATATTATGTAATATATATAATAATATTATAATTATATTATAAAGAAAATTGTGTGACATAGACCAAAAATCTAAGCATGACAAACCAAAGAAAATGCACGCCTCACGTATCATACGGTACTTAATCGTTCCCCTTATATATGTAACTTTGTATTGTATGATTCTGTCAACCTCTTTATAAAAGCGGTACAGACCAAAGAAAATGCTATGTTATACATAAACATGACAGAAAAAAGAGAATGTAATCCCAGACATAAATATGGCAGACAGAAGTAAATGCAATTACTCAAAATAAAAAACAAACAAACAGAGGAATGGAACAGCTTAGAAATATGTTTGTGTTATTCTAAAATACGAGGCGGCTGTACTATTCGTGCGTTTTAAAAGTTCATGGTTAATGTGACAGACTGACAAGGCGATGAGCACGTGACGTATATTAACGAAAATCTTAAAAAAGAAAGATGAATGCGTGCAAAGCAAGGGGGGATGTGTGTTATTGACTGTTAAGTGGAGTTCGCCAAAAAGCATTCACTACTGGTTTTGCAGCGGTGCTGCTGGGAATTGTGAAATGTTAACAACGGTGATAAGGTCAAGTGCCTCCTGAGTCAATCTCTAACGAAAGTTTATAAGAAAATAAATTAAAAATAAATGAAAATTCGAACAGTTAAATACAATACTGTTATAGCTACATTTAAAAATAACAGAAGAAAAACAGAACGCCGAAATAAAGTAACAACATGTATTGCAAAGCATTGGTGGGTTGTTCATCGTAGCTCACAAACAACCTGGTTTGGTCCACCGGATATCGACTGACACGTGGCAGCTTAGTCTTCCGGTATTTATTGAGATTAGAATAGTCTATTTGTAAGTAAGATAGGTTAGTTCCGCCACAACACCTCGATAACTTAGGACAGTGTATCAGTATTTCCCCCTTTGTGTGGATCGTGAACGGCTCGGTGATTTTCCTTTTCCTGCTCGAACGTTGTGGTTCTGGTGTGATTTGGGGAGGCTCAATATCAAACGTGTCGTAGACGTGTATATTATTCAATTGGAATGTTTATCGAGATGAGTATTATTTATTAATTTATTTTTTGCGGACTATTATCCTAATCTTTTTTCTTCGTTGTTTCACGACGTTTCGGCCAACTATTCCTCTGGTTTCGTCAGGTGGTAACCGCGACGGGATAAGAAGTCTGAATCTCCTGACTGCATCTAATGCAATTACTGCCTTCCATCTGACAAAGTCCAGAGGAATAGTTGGCCGAAACGTCGTGAAACAACTAAGAAAACGATGAGGATAATAGTCCGCAATAAATAAAAAAAAATTAATAAATAATATTCATCTCAATAATGAATTCCAATCAAATAATATATACCATTCGGTACGGACCCAACCATGGAAGATCAGATAATAAATAAACATGAATTTATAATACCAAAAAATTCAACCTTGATCGATCGTCGGGGCCCGTGGCACAGTTGATAGAGACGTTGAATCTCTACGGTTCCAGGTGAGAATTGTCTGAAGATAGCGGTTTCAATCCTACTCAAAGCCGACCAGAGGCATGCTTGGCCATAAAAGTGGTGTGACGACAACAACTACGGAAGGCAGTAATTGCAGTGAATTCAGAGTTCCGATCACGTCGTGATTATCACCTGACGAAGGCCAGAGGAATGGTTGACTGAAACGTCGTGAAACAACTAAGAAAAAGATGAGAATAATAGTCCGCAATAAATAAAATTAATAAAATTAGTGTCGTAGACGGTTTCAATAGCCTCTACTTCTTTCTGAGACAACTCTTCTTGGCTCCCAGTCATACGTTTGCATATCTCGTTCACATGAGTTTTGTATGTAAATTTTAGTCCCTGAAATATAGATCACATTTTCGATTATTTGTATTACTTTTCCCAGTTCCCAAAACGCAACGTTGTTTTTTAAATGGTTGAAGTAGACTTTCTCTCAAATATTGTATTTTTAGTGACACCGCAGAGGTTCTCCTATGTATGATTTGTCTTGTTAGCAACTTCTCAAATATTGTTCTGATTTTACGGCCAAATATAATCTCCGCTGGTAATTTTCCTGCTGGTATGTTAGGGTTTGCCGCAATCCTGTATACTTGCAGAAACTGCTGTATAGTTTTTACCGTGGGTGATAAATAAGCCTTCTTTAACGCCTTTTAAAGGGTGTCTAGGGTGCTTTTTAGCGCTCTGCTTGGCCGTTACTACCTGGATGATATTGTGGGATTGTAAAATATTTTACTTTATATGTTTCATAACATTTTTGGAACTCCGAAGAAGTAAATTGGGTAGCATTATCCAGGCAATCAACAACACCAAAACGAACGAAAATCTCATGTAAGAAATTAATGGGTACCGCTGTGGTGAGTTTCCTACATCTTAACACCCCTGGCCATTTGAAAAAAAACTATCTATTAAGTAATAGAATTCATCCAGTGTCCCGCATAGTCTATATGTATCCTACACCACGGCTGTTCGGATTTTATGGATAATCGGTGGTGCCTGAGCAGCCAAATAACAAACTTTGCATGCTTTAATCATATGTTATATCTTTGTCCATGGGCGGCAAGTAAACGAAGCTACGAATCAGGTATTTCAGTCTGCTGATACCAGGATGACCAATGTTTAATATTTTCTTTTGCAGTGCTTTGGAAATTATGAATCTCTCGCTATAAGCAGAACGTTGTCGCAGACAGAGTATATGTCAGGAGTAAATTCTCTTCATTCCAATTTCTGCTTTGTGTTTTTTTTAATACCTCATTTGCCGAATCTGTGTTAATTTCTTGAACAGTTACTGGTAATTCCCAGTTTTGCGAATTATTGTCTTTATCTTACTCTTTATCCGTAATGCGGCAATTACTTAGTCCTCGAGTGGCTCCTTTTGGGCCAGGATTAGCCTAAACAGCCCATCAGTATGTTCGATATTCTTTGAAGATAAGAATTCCAGTTTAAAATTATAATTCAATAAACTGGTTCCCCATCATAGAAAATGCTTGGTTGTAAATGTGGGTAGTTCTTTTTTTTATCCAAAAATGGTTAGAAGGGGCTTATGGGGCGTAAAATGCCTATCGTGCAGATAACTTTAAACTTTTGAGACTGCATAGATAATGCCGATACTCTCTTTATCTGTGAGTACTGTTTTTTTCTGTCGGGAGCAATGTTCTGGATACATGAACAATTGTTTGTTTTTTTTTCGGTCCATCGGGCATTTTATATAGCAGACATGCACCTATGCCGTAATGACTAGCATTACTAAAGACTAGGATGCATAGTTTCAGGTTAAAATGTGTGAAGAAAACGCGAAACTATACACATTTTAATTTCCTTAAAAGCTGACTGATGCTCGAGAGTCCATTCCCAAATTCAAAAGTTTGTTCCAAGTTGCCTGCATTCTTGTAATGAAACACTGGTAATAGTTTGCGAGCCCTAGGAAACTTGTAGTTGGGTAATATTTTCTGGTGCCGGTATGTTCCTTATCGCAGCGGCTCTCTCTGGGTTTGGCCGTCTGCCACTCTTGTCAATTTTGTGCCCCAAATATTTTATTTGCTGCAGAAAGAATTCGCATATGTTTTCCTTGTTACTTCTGGCTATAATGTGAGTATTTTATTTTCGATAGAATGCCCACGTTTTCTAATCTGTCGAGCTCTTGGTCGATTTTTTTCCAGCAACGCAAATGGCACGTTGCCTTTTCTTTTGAAAACTGTTTGTACATTCCGATTTAATCTTAATTCCGCGGCCATTTTTGTACATTTTCCCCATTCCCGGTTCGAATACTTTTGTAAATTTATTCATTTTTTGATTCGCGATTAACATCCTCATTTCTGCTGGAATTATTTCTGCTTTTCTGCAGAATGTAGATATTGGCAGGTTCCATAAATTCAATTCATGAATCCAGTCCGACCCAAGTAGGTTAGTGGTATTCATTAATACATAAGATTTTAATTTTTTCCGTCTTCCCAAAAATGTGACGTTTGCTAAAAAAAATCACTTTCGAAGTTAATTTGCGTACCGTTAACAGTCTTTACTGTTTTGCGTGTTCTCAGCAATGCGGGTTCATTCAATTTCTTCCAGGTATTTAAATTTACTATCGAAATATCTGAACCCGAACTGAGTTACATTTTTATTTCTTTATCATGATGTTTTATGGTAACACATTTTCGCAAGATTCTTCGTTATTTTCAATCACCGCCAAATACACTCGAGGTTTGTCTAATTTTATTTCTGCAATCAGTACCGTTGTGTCCTATATTTTTTCGTATGAAGCATTTTCTTGATAAATATGGATAGTCCTTAATCCAATGCAAATTATCACATCGATTACACATAGATGGAAATTTTCTTTCTTTTTTTAATCTTTCCTTAGCTATGTATCGATATGTGTGTCATTTTTACCTGACTTGTTTTTTTTTATTTTTAACATGTATATTTTTTAATTGTCTGTCTGCTATTTTATCTGCCCGACTCCAGCTTCGATATCCACCGAATCCTTTTTAATAATTTCTATTTTCTGGTTTTGTGGTTTGGCTACTACAACTCTCTGCCATTTTCTCCCGCTATCTCGCTCTTCGCGCCATACTATATCATACTTTACGCATTCGTCTTCTTATTTCGATTGCTCCCTTTTGTTCTGTCTTCCACTATTTATTCTCTTTCTTATCATTCTTTTTTATCATTTTCTCTGCATTTTTCAACTTATATGTAACACATTAATCAATAACTTCCGAGCTATAGACAGTTATCTATTTATAGGATTTTATAAAATACTAACCTTTAAATAGTGCATGTCAAAATTTAGGCCTAATAAGTTTATTAGTTAACAAATTACAGTTATTTAAGGCAAGCTACTATTTTGGTTTTCTAAAAACAATAAAACATCTGTATTTATAAAGTATTGTCTTCTGATTAATAAAATAATTAGTAAAATATTTTTAAGTCATAATATGGATACAAATTTAGATTTAAAATTGTAGAGAAACGCGTAACTTGACTAGCACGCGTGCATGATTCAAAGGGTTGGTTGTGGAACGAAATGAAAGAGAAAAAAGAAAAACTAACATGGCGAGACAGTTTCTTTTTATGGTAAATAATCACGTGACTGTGAATGTTTATGCAAATGAGACTGCTCTATAAAAGCGGATGTGAAGCGAGCTTGATGCCAGTTGCGAGAAGGCGCGGTACTTATGCAGACGTGTGAAAGTCAGCTGGAAAGATCTTTGCGTTTGGAGTCTGAAGTTTTGATAGCAGTGTCGAATTTAACCGAAAAAATTGGTGATTTGAAGTGCAAAATAAATAACACTTGATTTATTTAATTATGAAAATTCAATTATGTCGGACTTGCGTTAAATTTGATCCATTATTGTCAGACATAATTCAGCAAGATTTCCTTAATTTCTGTTCCTTTTTTAATACTCCTAAAGTTTAAGCATTAAATTTTAGACATTTTGTTGAATAATAAAATTTAATAGATTTTTTAATTAAAATTTGAATATGGATTCTAGACATACGGTTTAGTTCTTATATGTTGGTTTTACTGTTTACAAGAGAATAAAAGAAGGTGCAAAATTTTTCTGTTCGGACAATTAATTTCAATAGCATGAATATTCTTTGAGTATAAACAAACACATACACACATATTTATATAAAAACATTATATAATTATCTATATATCTATATATATATATATATATATATATATATATATATATATATATATATATATATATATATATCATTGTGTAACACAGACAAAAATGCTATTTTCAAAATAAAATGACACACAAAAGAAAATAAACGCTTCACGAATTATGTGAGACTAAATCGTGTTCCCTATATATATCGCATGGCATTGTATTATTCTGAGGGGGGGGGTCTCGTCGTATAAGCATGACAGACTAAAGAAAATGCTATTTAAAACATAAACATAACAATAAAGAAAATGTAATTCCAGACATAACCATGACAGATAAGAGTAAATGCAATTCTAAAATTCTATTCCTCGAACCAAGAAACAAACAGACAGAGTGATGGAGCAGTTTAGAAATACGCTTGTGCGTGACTAAAATAAAAGGCGGCTATCCTATTCATGTGTTTTAAAAATTCAGATTAAATGTAACAAATTGACAAGGCGATGAACACGGAGATGCATTTTAATAAGAATCTTAGAAAAAAATATGTTCAACGAATGGGGGCACGTATGCTATTGACTGCTGAGTGGAGTTCGCCTAAGAATCATTCACTGCCGTGTTTTTTTCAATGCTGCTGGGAATTGCGAAATATTAACAACGGTGATAGTCAAACGCGCAGTGAGTCAATCTCTAATGAAAGTTTATTAGAAAATAAATTAAAAATAAATAAAAATTCGAACAGTGAAAAACATTACGAATTAAATTTTACAGCAATGCCCCTAGCATATTTATATTTACAGCGATGTAATGTATTTCCACATTTCGAGTTAGAGAGTTGTCGCTTATCAAGGCCAGAAGCAACTGTAGGATAGGAGTTAATGAGATTCGATGATAAAATACATTAAGAGAGGATTAGCAATGAATTTATTAATTCTTAAGTTTTAAGCTAAAATTTTAGACGGTAGTTGAATAATAAACATTTGATAAATTTTGATTAAAATTAGCATAAGGATTCTAGACATATGGTTTAGTAGGCTCATATATTGGTTTTATTGTTTAGAAAAGAATAAAAGATGGTACAAAATTGTTCTGTTCGGCAATTAATTATATAGCACGAATATTCTCCTAGTATGTATAAACACACACACAGAGGCACACACACGCGCACACACACACACACACACACACACACACACATATATATATATATATATATATATATATATATATATATATATATATATATATAGCGGTGGCCTTGAAATTTCATAGGGGATACAACCAAGTAAGAAAAAATAAGCTAGATTCATCCTAAAGCGGTAAAACTATATATATATATATATATATATATATATATATATATATATATATATATATATATATGTGTGTGTGTGTGTGTGTGTGTGTGTGTGTGTGTATATATATATATATATATATATATAGAGAGAGAGAGAGAGAGAGAAGAAATTAAAACTGTAAGTTGAAATTTACAATCAAATTTATCGTTCGACTGAATACTCCAAAAAACAATTTACGAAGCCTATATCCCGCGGAGTTTTAAATACTTATATACTAGGTAACAAACGGTTTGTCTGTGTATTAGATTAGCCAATAATGCAATTAAAATATATACGAAATTGGTGTAGCAATTATTTTAAAATTTAGACAGTCGGGAATAAAAACATCAGACAATATAAAAAAAGCGCACCATGCCCAGCTATCAGTTATGATTCGGACAGCTCTAACAAAGATGGAAGTGTCTAAAGTTCTCGTTTGGGGTCAGGCTGTTTGCTTTACGATATCAAACTGTGTTTATAAGTAGCTGCATCAAGTTACGGCATGTATCAAGCGTTCGGGGATAGTGCTGTCGATTAACCTACTGCAAGGCGTTGATTTGTAAACTTCAAGTCGAGAGATTTGCTCCTCGGTGATGAGTTTCGCAGGGAACGACCACAGGTCTTGAATGACGTAGTCCCGAAGGCGGCTATTCCAGTGGGTTGTTGTCTAACGTGTTCTGAACTTGCAAGGCAGTTCAACATTTCCGTGGAAACAGTTAAACTTATACATGTACCGACTAGGATAGACGTACAAATTAGATTTCGCTTACGCCGTTGGCGGTTCACACGAGACATCGATTAACAGCATGCATGTCTCTGCTTCCTCATCACTATTCCGCATCCTTATTCAATCGATGCGCATAGAAGTGATGAAGACTGTGTTCTGTACGAAACTTCCAACATTCCAGGCATTGGTTGTCTCCTTAGGATGATGACTCTCACACCGATAGACAGCTTATACACCCAATCAAGATTATCATTTGTGTTTGGTGGAGAGATTGTTACCAACGAGCCAAGCTATCACTGGAGACCTATACTCACATTTAAACATGTGCAGCAGATATTGCGTCAGAAGGAGCTCCCACTCATAGATTGCAAAGGTGTACCTCTTTTTCAAAACAAAGCTAACCCGCATGAGTGGTCAGGGATACCATACTGCAACTTGGGTAGGAGATTCCGTACCACTCATCATATCACCTGACCTTGCATCATCCAACTACCACCTCTTTCACTCCCTGAATAATAATCTTCGTTAGAAATCCTTTACTAATAAATAAAACGTGCCAGGCTTTGATGGAATTATTTGCGTCCAAACCCCCCAAGTTCTACTGCAGGAGGATTGAACAGCTGAAGATGCGTTAACAGAAGGAAGGTGTAGAGTATCGATGGCGATTATTTCGAAAACTAAATATGTTACCGATCATATAAAGCGTTTTCTTTATTTTCTTAAACAACAGTAATTCTTTGGTTATTTTATATATATATATATATATATATATATATATATATATATATATATATATATATATATATATATAACTTGCGTGTGTGTATTAAAAACACTTCTTTCAATTTATTCAAAAAGAAAATACAACTTTTTTATTTGTGTGTTGTGGAACAGCATTCATCTATAAAAGATCTAATTGATTAACATATACTTTTAAACATTTATTTTAATTAATTCCCTATTCGTTTTTTTTTTATCGAATTTAGTTTACGTGTAATTATATTCATGCAGATATTTTACATGATTTATACTTGCGTCATAGTTGGGTAAACTTTCTTTTTATATATATTTATGTATGTGTATAATATTTGTTTAAAGAGTTTTCCTACAAAACTCCTCTGTCAGTTTTTAGTCTGTATACATGAACTTAATTTCTTAGGTATTCAAATCCATGGGAAACTTTATATTTGGTTTTTATCCGGAGAAAATCGGTTCAAAAGTGTAAAAATTAAAGAAATGGAATTTGCCAGGTGAAGGCATTACGAATATGCATTCTTAACGTAATGGCTATTGGTTCACTCTTTAATGTTCAGCCTTGCAGCAAACATGTCTTCATACCTCAGACATTAACATCAAAAGAAATTGTGAATCGTATGCTAACCTTTTGGTTTAGATTCTCGGTGGTGACGCATGAGTTATTTTATTTTTATTTTTTTTTTACTTTATTTTATTTATTTTTACTTTTTTAAATCATTACTACTGGGTACAATATAATATATCCTAATAATAAATACGAAATTTGATTAATCAAAATATCATATTTAAGCGTATTTTACGACCGGGCAATGCTGGGCGGTTTGCTTATATATATATATATATATATATATATATATATATATATATATATATATATATAAAGAGAGAGAGAGAGAGGTAGAGATAGATAGATAGATAGATAGATAGATGTGTGTGTGTCAGTGTGTGTGTGTGTGTGTGTGTGTGTGTGTGTGTGTGTGTGTGTGTGTGTGTGTGTGTGTGTGTGTGTGTGTGTGTGTGTGTGTAAACTATTCGGTGCGTGACAAGCTAATAACTCATATTTATAAACGTCAATATCAATCACGTAGCGCTATTAATTCTGGTTCTCTGCTTCAGTGCTTTCCTCGGAATATATTTTGACTTGTAATATGTTTCCTACTCAATTTTCGCGACTAATTTATCAATCTATACGTGGCAGTCTATCTACGTATATATATATATATATATATATATATATATATATATATATATATATATATATATGCTTGTATGCTTGTATGTTCTGCATTCTATGATAAAGATTAATGTGCATTTAAAATGTATATTTATGTATGTATATGAATCAATATATGCGTACTATTCCCGTCGCGGCAAAGTTAGAGATAAAACACCTGTTTCCTTACGAAACTATTCAAAGTGGTTAAAGAAAAGAGAAAGCAAATTGTAAATAAACTTATCATGTCGCATGAAGTAAGTTTTTGTCGGATTTGCAATGTTGACAAATAAATCCAAATTAAAAATCCAAACTTCGCGTAATCCAATCTGTAGAAAAATTCAGTTTGCATGCGTTCGATGAAGAATGTTATTTCGATGGCATTTAGATTTTTTTTTCAAGATAGAGCAACTAATTTAACGCTGTTTGCATCACCAGCTAAAGATTTGTAATAATGAAAATAGAATATTTTCAAACATTCAACGGAAGTAAAGAAAGGTTGTGTCATCATGACCCAGATAGATTGTTCATGAAATAATAAGCCTATGTGGCAAATGAGATCTTAATAATTCTTTTTGAGTATCCTGTCGAACAATAAGTCTTAAATTATTGTTGTAAATTATAATTTAAAATCTTTGAGTCAATCTAGTATATATATATATATATATATATATATATATATATATATATAGAGAGAGAGAGAGGGGGGGATAGAGAGACGTTGAGGGGGATTTATTGATTTTTAACGAACGTTTCACACTCCCATAGTTTTACTGTCATCGGATAGGTGAAATCGCTTTTTTTTTCAATCAGATCGATTGATTGCCTTCTCAAGTTGAGAATATTTGACGGTGCACCAAGAAGAAGCTTTATGTGCTTTCTCACCGTGATTTAGCCTACAATATATTGTAGCTTACATTGCACTCTAGAGAACCTACTATTGATTTTATGAAATGATTTTCATATATAATGGCTTGAATTAAAGTTTAAAATGCAAAATTATCATGCTTCAAGCTCTAAACAAAAACATTTCGAACTTGCCCCGGTCATATGAAAGGACCTACTATTGATTTTATATGGCTGGCCATACTGCTTGTAAAACTTGAGTTTAAGTTTAAAATGAAAAAAAGTCATGTATCATGATGCAATTATATTTTAAGCAGAAACATTCATTCTACTGTTGATTTTACATGTCGCGCCTTTCTACTTGTGTGATCTTAAAAATTC